>NW_021703782.1:58185655-58335759 GCF_005190385.1 Monodon monoceros
TATCTCTGTCTCTATTAAGATGATAATAAGATTTGATTCTTTATTCTACTAATATGGTACATTATATTGATTGATTGATTTTCATATGTTAAAGCAACCTTGTATTTCCTGGAGTAAAGTCCACCTGGTCAATATTTAATCCTTTTTATATATTGCTGAATTTTGTTTGCTAGTATTTTCTTGATGATTTTTACAACTATGTTTATAAGGGATATTTGTCTGTAGCTTTCTTTTCTTTTAGATGTCTGTCTGGATTTGGTATCAGGGTAATGGTGAACTCACAGAATGAATCAGGAAGTGATCCCTCCTTTTCACTTTTTGTGAATAACTAGTATCAACTCTTCCTTAAAAGTTTAATAGAATTACCAGTAAAGCCACTTGGGCCTGGGCTTTCCTTTGTGGAAAAGTTTTTGTTTGTTTTTTTTGAGGTACGCGGGCCCCTCTCTGTTGTGGCCTCTCCCGTTGCAGAGCACAGGCTCCGGACTCGCAGGCTCAGCAGGCATGGCTCACGGGCCCAGCCGCTCCACGGCATGTGGGATCCTCCCAGACCAGGGCACGAACCCGTGTCCCCTGCATCGGCAGGTGGACTCTCAACCACGGCGCCACCAGGGAAGCCCAGGAAAGTTTTTTTAAATTACTAATTGAATTCCGTTTCTTTACTTGCTAAGGTCTATTCAGACATTCTACTTCTTGCTTTGTCAGTTCTACAGTTTGTGTCTTTCTAAACATTTGTCCATTTCATTTGGTTATGTAGTTTGTTGGCATACAGTTGTTCCTTATAATCCTTTTTATTTCTGTAAGGTCACAGTAACGTTACCTCTTTTATTCCTGATTTTAATAATTTAAGCTTCTCTCTTTTTATCTTGGTCAGTCTAGCCAAAGGTTTACTGATATTGTTGATCTTTTCAAAGAACCAGCTTTTGGTTTCTTGATTTTCTCTGTTGTCCTCCTATTCTCTATTTCATTTATTTCTACTCTGATCTTTATTATTTCCTTCCTTCAACTTGATTTGAATTTAATTTACTCTTCTTTTTCTACTTTGTTAAAGTGGAATGTTAATAGCTTTGAGAACTTTTTTCTTTTTTAATATAGGCACTTATAGCTATGAATTTCCTTTAAGCATTGTTTTAGCTGCATACCATAAGTTTTGATATGATCTGTTTTCATTTTCAGTCATATCAAAGTATTTTCCATTTTCCTTTGTGATTTCTTCTCTGACCCCTCAGTTATTTAGAAATGTGTTGTTAATTACCATGTATTTGTGAATTTTCCAGATCTCCTTCTGTTAATGATCCCTAATTTAATTCCACTGTGGTCAGAGAACATACTTTGTATGACTTCAATCTTTGTAAATTTATTGAGATTCATTTTGTGGACTAACATATGATCTATCCTGGAGAATATTCCATATGCACTTGAAAAGAATGTGTATTGTGCTGTGGTTGGGTGCAGTGTTCTATGTATGTATGTCTAGCTGGTTTACAGTGTTGGTCAAGTCTTCTATTTCCTTGCTGATCTTCTGTCTAGTTATTCTGTCCCTTACTGAAAGTGACGTATTGAAGTCTCCAACTATTATTGTTGAATTGTCTAGTTTTCCCTTTAATTCTTTCATTGCTGCTTCATTTATTTTGGAGCTCTGTAGTTGGATCCAACTTATAACAATTTTAAACAAATGTTATTATGTTTCCTAACAGATTAACTCCTTGATAATTATAAAATGTCCCTCCTCTGTCTCTAGCAACAATATATATCTTAAAGACAATTTTGTCTGAATTAATACAGCTACTCCAGCTCTCTGTCAGTTACTGAATGCCTGTTTTATCTTTTTCAATCCTTTACTTTCAAGTTATTTGTGTTTTTGAATGCAAAGTGTGCCTCTTATAGACAGCATGTAATTTATGTTTTTTTTAATTCAGTCCTCCAATCTCTGCCTTTTGACCTGAGTGTTTAATTCGTTTACATTTAAGGCAATTACTGTTAATAAAGTATTTATTATGTCTGTCATTTTGCTTCTATTAGGCTTTTTGTCGATTTTTTGTTCATATATTCCTCCATTATTGCTATAGATATTTTCTAGTGTATTACATACACTAAGTCTCTTGTTTTACCTTTTACTATATATTTTTGAGTTATTTTCATAGGAGTCTCCCAGAGGATTACAACAGACACTTTAACTTAAACAATCTAGTTCTTATTCATATCAACTTAATTTCAATAAAATACAGAAACTCTGTTCCATTCCCTTTATTCTATATTTGTCATAAAAGTTACATCTTTATACATTATAAGCCCTCCAACACAGTTTTATAATTGTTGCTCTTTTATGTTGATTTTGAAATAACCCATAAATATGTAATAAAGGAAATGAAGAATAGCCTCTGAATAAAAGGCAGGTGGAATTTTTTTTTTAATTATATAAAATCTCCTTTTGGGTAGTTTCTGGTTAGACTATCCTTGGAACTTTTGATTATAGGTAGCAATGGATATGTGCCCCCTTACTTTAAAAATACAAGAAAGTCATGAATTTGATAAGGGACATATTTTTTAATTTTTAAGAAGAGGTCAGCAAACTATGGCTCACAGGCCCAATCTGGTCCACTACCAATTTTTATAAAGTTTTACTGGAACACAGTCACGGCCATTCATTTACTTACTGTCTATGGTTGCTTTCACACTATAATAATAGAGTTGAATAACTACAACAGAGACAGTATGGCCTGCAATGCCTAAAATATTTACTAACTGGCTTCTTATAGAAAAAGACTGCAGACCACTGCTCTACAAACATTTTAAAATAAAAAGATATACTACTTGCTGATTGCAGAAAGTACAGTAATTATAGAAAGTGATAAAGAAAATATTCTTAATAAGATACTGATATTTTGTGAAACATATGCATATTACCTGCTTCTTTAAATAACACAAATTGAAAAGTCTTAAAATCTGCATAACTCTTACATAACTTTGAATAGATTTAATCCTAGGTCCCTTATGTTTTTTGTTGTTATTAGTCATTATTTTAAGTGACCTCTTTCTGTTTGTTTTTGGTGTATGGAAATAGTTAATTTTTTAACATACTGATCACATAAATCTAGCCTTCTGCTGAATGATTATTATTGATGCCTGTAGATTTGTTCATATTTTCTATGTTAACAATCATATCATCCCCAAATAATGACTTTTTGCTTTTTTGTTCTCAATTATGAAATATTTTATTTATTTTTCCTGTCTTACTATACTGGTTAGGAGCTCCACCAAAATCCTACATACAAGCAGTGATCACGGCTATCTTTGTTTTCTATACATCTTGTTCCTGATTTTAAAGAGAATGCTTCTAACATTTTACCATTTAAGAATATTATTTGCCACATGTTTTTTGCAGATATCCTTTGTCGTGGTAAGGATGCCTCTCTTAAGTCTTAGTTTATTACGGTCTCCTTTTTTCTTTTTAAAAACATGAATGAGTCCATTTTCTTTTTTACTATGCAACACTGACTCTGTATGGAATGGATCTATTTCATAAGTAAGAGCCAGAGCAAACTTATTTGTTTCATCCTTTTGAATGGAAAAGTACCTCTGGATTTCTCTAAATTGGTACTACATATTACCAAAGATTATCCAATAAAGTAACTTATAATTTGAGGTTGTAAATAATCACTGGCAAAATCTTACCTTTCCTTCACTTCAACTTAAAAAAAAAGTTATTAAAAAGAAAAAATGTGAGATTACATATTATTGAACAAAACATCAAATTTCCTGGGAAACTATCAATATTCCAAACATTTAGGATTTTGCTAGTAAAGGCCATTCTTGCCCTGTTCAAAATTTAACTATAATCTTAAGTGGTAAAGTAGCATCTCACCAGGACAGCTTTATTCTCAGAGCATTCTAGTTGAAGAACATGTATGAACACTTTCTCTAGTGGGGAAAGAGAGTCTTAATTGAAGAAGATTAGATGCTAATTGGTTCTGGTCTCTGATATTAAAGACCTTGCAATTTAAAAATATGGTTGATAATTTCTCCCACTTTGCCCTTTTACTATTAAGTTAATTAGTCACTTTACTGGAGAAAGTACCTGACTCTGTAGAGTACATTGTGCCTGGTTGATTCATCTATATGGAAGACGTGGTTGGGTGGATACCAGATCCTTTCTGTTTCATTCATTAAAGCAAACATACTATGATACACAGGTGTGACTCCTAGGAAAGAAGCAGAAAAAAAATTATTAGATAGTGAAGTACATTTACATAACATCTATAATCTGCAATGGGGCTGAAGTAACAACACTTAAAATCAGCACAAAATGCAGTAGCAGTCAAAATCTTCTCGTTCAACACGACTTACAACTGAATTCTTAATTAAATATATTTTCCCCTATATTTTAAAATTTGATTGCTACGATTCTTTCAAGCACATTATAAAATATATTTTATCTAGTTTTTTAGTTGTCCTGTACAGTAAGGTTGATACAAAGTTACGTGTGTTTTAAATAATCATGAGGGTACCAAATAACTAAAATATTTAGGAGTCATCAGATGCTTTAAAGAGAACAGTGAAACAGTTTTATTTTTAAATGTCAAGTTTTACACAATATACCAGTCATTATATCCTCTGCACTATTTAAACTTACAATGAAATACTTTAAACATCAACTTAAAATGCAAGAATTGTTTTCAAAGATATTTTAGGAGGTACATTAACAAAAGGCTGAAGGACAGCGGACTTTTAAAAAAACATACAGAACACCTAAGTCACACAATTAAATAACGCATATTATTTCCAAGCACATACAGAACATTCACACGTACATTCACCCAAATAAATACCAATCATATGGAGACTAAAAACAAGTCTCCAAAAATACCAGAGAATGATCATACATACCATGTTTTCTAATCACGCTTCAATTAAATCAGAAATGAATACTAAGGAAAAATTTTTTAATCCTATATATTTGTAAACATAAGCCTCACAGAAAGTATGTTTACTCTACTGATGTTTTCATTCTTTTCCACTGTAGGCAAAATGACACCAACCTGATACACTGACAATGATGATTTAAATTTTTTATTTAAGTTATTAACGTAACTGTCTACTCATAAATATGTAACAATTTCAACTAGTTATATATAAAAACATTATTCAGCAACATCTTTGAAACTGTATCCTTGCATCATTTTTGAATTTACAAATACTTCTAAATATCACACAGGTCATAGGAGAAATTATAACAGAAATTAAAAAGCACTTATAATGAATGATGACCAATACCATGTATTAAATGATGGAATATAACTAAAGTGATATTCAAGAGGGAAAATTGTAGCTTTAACCTGCTTATATTAGAAAATCACAGATAATGACCTAAATTATCTAACTCAATACCTTAGAAAACAACAGACTAATCCCAAAGACAGGTGAAAGAAGGACATGATAGAGTAGAAGTTAACAGAGAATAAAGATTCAATAAAGAGAACCAACAAAATAAAATCTGATTATTTGTAATTACTAACAAAATAAATAAGCCTTTGTCCAGCCTGATCAAGAAAAAAAAAAAAAAAAAGGAGGCATAGATAAACATTAAGAATTTTTTAAAGTATAATTACAAGTATATGTTATAAAGACAAAAAGTGTTAGAATAAATTTTGGCAGTAAATTTGAAAATGTAGACAACTGGACAATTTCTGAAAATCTACATTACTTTAAAAAATGGATTCAATGGGCTTCCCTGGTGGTGCAGTGGTTGAGAGCCCGCCTGCCGATGCAGGGGACACGGGTTCGTGCCCCGGTCCAGGAAGATCCCACATGCTGCGGAGCGGCTAGGCCCGTGAGCCATGGCCGCTGAGCCTTGCACGTCCGGAGCCTGTGCTCCGCAACGGGAGAGGCCACGGCAGTGAGAGGCCCGCGTACCACAAAAAAAAAAAAAAAAAAAGCAGAAGACAGTGCTTATAGTCATGTTTAGTCACACTACCTTATTCCAAAATGGCAATTATATATTAATACTTATTTCATGTTTTTCTTACTAGTTCATGTTAATTGGACTGTCTTAGGAAGGAAGAAAAGGCAGTGATACTGTGTTTGAGATATACATTATATTGAATAGATTGGACCTCAAAGAAACCTCAAAGTCATTTTTAACTCCCTTTCTTTCCCTACACACCAAGTCCAAATTATTCTTATTTTTATTTATTAATAAAATAGTATTAATTAGTTCAAATGTTTCTTCTTTTTCAAGCCATTACCAGAATTGTGATTCAATTCTGTATCATTCTAGACCAAGACTAGTCATCATTCCACTAATATTAACAGAGTCCCTATTCTATAATATGCACAAGATAGGTATGGAAAATACCAAAATGAAAATAGTGCCTAACTCTAAGGATCTCACAGTGTAGTAGATGACACAGAGAAGCCATTAGAGAATTACAATTCAAGGAATTAAGTGCAATGACAGTAAAGACAACAAGAAAACACAAAAGTACAGAGCGGTGACAAAGATTCTTCGCTTGACCAAATTTTAGTCAGGCTCCTCTGAACCCTCTCCCTAACAAGCCCCAACCATGTATTTCCTTGTAGAATCCAGTTTAAGCAGGAATCCTGCTTAAGTCCTTTTAGCAAGAATTCGCCACCTTTGATATCTGATCAAATTCTTCACCCCTACCATCCCCCAGGTGGTAGATGATCACCTTGGCCTGCTCAGCAAGAATCCTCTGTTAGGTTGGTTCAGCCAAAAATATTCCCAGACTTTGATGTCTCCTCTAGTAATGTTCCATTCACCAATGCCCCCACCCTACTTGCTCCTTGGCTATAAATTCCCACTTGTTCAGACTGTATCTAGAATTAAGCCCACTCCTCTACTGGAGTAGCTTCCCCTACTACAATAGTTGTTTAAATAAAGTCCATCTTTACCACTTTAACTTTCGTTTGGCTCTGGTTTCCTTTAACAGAGGTAAAAAATTTATCAAGAGGTTCAAGAGGAGTAAAGATAAACAAGAGCTGAAGGAATTTGTCACCAGCAGATCTGCAATACCAGAAATATTAAAAGGAGTTCTTTAAACTGAAGGAAAATAATGACAGATGAAAGCATGGAACTGTAGGAAAAATGAAGAACATGGGAAAGGGTAAAGATAAAAGAACAATGACTATTTAAAGCAATAATAATATAAGTGCCCTGTGTGTTTATGATGTATACAAAAGTAAAATATACTATATCAATAGCACCAAATGTGAAAAGAAGGAGTTAAACTGTTATAAAGTTCTTGAACTGTTTGAAAAATAACATACTAATTTAAGACTGTAATAAGCCAAAAATGTACATTATAATATCTAGGGTAGCCACCAACAGAAAAATACCAAAACTAGTACAAAAAATCCAATAGAAGAGATGAAGTAAAGAAACGAAATATACTTGATCAACCTAAAAAACGTAGAAAAGGAAAACAAAATGAAGGCAGATAAACAGAAAACAAACAAGATAATAAATTTAAACACAAATACATCAGTAGTTACTGATTATATTACATAAATGTAAATGAGCCAATTAAAATGCATACTCTATCAGTCTGGATTATAAAAAAAACCTTTGTGTTATTTACAAGAGATACATTAAATGTGAGACACAGATAGGCTGAAGCTAAAAAGTAAGAAAATGATATACGACGCAAACACAAACCAAAACAAACGTGATGAGTCAACATTAGCATCAGATGAAATAAACTTTAGGAAGAAGCATTAGTTGTGATAAAAAGGAACACTTCACAGTGATAAGAGGGTCAGTTCAACAGGAAGACATAATAATATTAAATGTGTGTACAACTAATAACATGGCTACAAAATACATGAAGCAAAAAAACATAGAACCAGAAGGAGAAACACATTCAAAATCTCTCAGAAACTGAGAAAAGACAAAAAAATAAAAATAAAAGGACATAAAATTTAAAAACTAACCAATTCAAATTTAGAGAACACTACACCTAGCAAGTGCAGAATACACACCATTTTTAAATGCATGTGAAATATTAAACAAGACAGTTGATAACCTAAGTAACAATGAAAGTCTCAAAAAATTTCAAAGGATTGAAATTATACAGAGTATACACTATGACCATAGAAAATTAAACAAACAAAAAAATCAGTAACAGATGGATAATTTTAAAATCCCCAAAAAGAATCAGAATCCAGATCTCCTATATTACCTAAAATGTCCAGTTTTTAACAAAAAGATTATGAGATATGCAAAGAAACAGGAAAGTGTAATCCTTGGGCAAGAAAAAAGGAAGGCAACAAACACTGCCTGTGAGAAGACCCAGATGTGAGATTTAACAAAATCTTCAAAGCAGTCATTATAAATATGATCAAAGAACTAGAATAAACCATGATTACAGAAGTAAAGGAAGAGTGACATCAGTGAAAATGGAATATCCCTATACAGCAACAAGAAAAACTGAGTAAAAACTGTCAGAATCAACTTCATGAGAACTCTGGAAAACAGTCAAAGATATGCAACAACCAAGCAATTGTTGAGTCAGGAAAAAGACAATTTTAAAATGGTAGGAAAAATTGGCAGCATTTCTACGTTCCTCTCTGCTCATGAAGGGCTTAGAGATGGCAGCTGGTATTCCCAATGTGAAACTCTGGTTCATGGCTCTGGAGTGAAGAGAGCCAACCTTAATCTCAAGGAACTGATTTTTGTCTCTTTTGACCTGACTGGAAACTGACAGAAGAATTGTTACAAGAACATACCTATGTTTCACCAAATTTGGAACTTTCTCAGAGCAGAAAAGCAGCTTCATAGAGGTAATTCCTCCAAAATGTTGTAAGGCAAATGACCAATGTGCTGCCACCTGGGGCAAAAGTTCTAAAGTTGAGGCCCAAAACAGACATGCTGAAAGCTAAAGAGAAAATGATGGGGAGAAAGTTTCTTTGGGGAATTAAAGCATTGAAAACCACCTTTATATACTGGAGAAGAGGAAAGCCATATTGATGCCCGAGGAAGGACAGTTAAGAGAAGACCCTTAAAGCTTTCACCTCAGGCTGATCTTCAGTCTCAGCACAAGCAGAAAGAAAAGGCTAAGGCAAAGTTGTACACAGACTGAATAAACACTGAAGAAATGATCAAACAGAGAGCCAATCTGCAAAGACTGGGAGAGTTTTTGGTCCTCATTTCTTTTCTTTTGGTTCTTGGAATTCAAAGAAATCTCTGATAATAAAACCTGACCACAAGCTAAAGGAACAGAGACTTCAGAATTACACATGACAAAGAATACAGACTTTATAAATATAGTTTCGAAAAGTCAGTAAACAAACAACTGCCACCTAAAGCAAGCAACAAAAAACACAGAAGAGAGAAGACTTAAATTTCCAGTTACTACATTATAGATTTGAAAGATCCAACTTGTTGAATATTCAATCAAAAATTATGAAGCAAGCAAAGAAAGAGGAAAGAATTCCCATACACAGAAGAAATTAAGAGAAACTACCTTGAGGAACAGAGATGTAGGTTTTACTAGAAAATGACTTTAATTTGCTGCCTTCAACGTGCTCAAAAATGCTAAAGGAAACCATGGACAAAGAACTGAAGGAAACCAGGAGAAGGATGTAATCAACTAAGACATGAACAGTATAAAAAGAGAAAATCTGGAGCAAAAAACTACAATAACTGAAACTGAAAATTCACTAGAGGGGTTCAAAAGCATGTTTAAACAGAAGAATCAGCTAACTGATTCTGATTCAAGTCAATTGAAACTACCTACTCGGAAGAGCAGGGGGGAAAAAGAAAATAGAAAGGAAAAAAAATGGAGAAAACTAACACACCTGTATACCTTCAAGTGTATCAACATATACATTATGGGAGTTCCAGAGGGAGAGAAAGTAGAGAAACGGACAGAAAGAATATCTGAAGAAATAATGGCTCCAAACTCCCCAAATTTGATGAGAACCACAAATCCCATAAATCTAAGAAGCTCAGTGAGTTCCAAGATGATAAATGCAACGTGATGCACACTGAGACACATTAAAATCAAACCACCGAAAGCCAAAGATAAAGAGAATCTGGAAAACAGCAAGAGACAAATGATTCATTACATACAAGGAATCCTCAATTAGGCAGTCTCAGTAAGACTCACAGCCAATTGCTCATCAGCAACCACTGAGGTCATGAGGAAACTGGATGATATAATTAAAGGGCTCAAAGAGAAAAATGTCAAACAAGACTTTTACATCTGGCAAAATAATCCTTTAAAGATGAAGCAGAAATGAAGACATTCTCAGATAAACAAAAGCTGAGGGAGTTCACTGCTAATAGACCTGCCCCACAAGAAATGCTAAAAAGTATTCTTCAGGTGGAAATGATAACATATCAGACAGTAACTCAAAGTCATGAGAAAAAATTTTAAAACTGTTATGAAGATATCTATATGTAAATACAGAAGCCAATATTACTGTATTTTTTAAGTGGTAATTCCTCTTTTAACCCTTAATGCTCTAATATAAAAATGCATAAATTACAATATAAAATAATGCATAAATTACAATAAAATGCATAAATTACAATAAATTACAATAAAAATGCATAAATTACAAATTACATAAATTACAAAATTACAAAACTATGTTAACGGGCATGTAATATATAAGGATGTAATTTGTAAAACAACAACAAAAAGGAGGTGGGACAGAGGTGTATGTAAGCAGTCTTTGCATAGTATTGAAGCTAAGGTGGTATTAATTAAAAATAGATTATCATACTTCAAGAGATTAATTAAAATACTTAGGGTGACCCCTAAAAAAATAACTAAAAAATACACAGAAAGGAAAATGAGAAAGGAATCAAAATGTTCTAATAAAAAAATTAAACACAAAGGAAAGTAATAATGGAGGAACCAAGGAGTAAAAAACATCTGAGACATATAAAAGACAGAGCAAAATAGCAGAAAGTAGCCTTCATTACCAGGAATTACTACAAACATAAATGAATAAAACTATCCAATTAAAGGCAGAGATTGGTAGAATGGGTTAAAAAATAGAAAATGACCCAACTATATGCTGTCCACCAGAGACTCATTTTAAATCTAAAGACATTTTAAGTTGAAAGGGAAAGCACAGAAAAAGATAACCCATGCAAAGAGCAGGCAAAAGAATGCTGGGATGGCTATACTAATATCAGGCAAAATAGATTTTAAGTCAAGAACTGTTAAAAAAGAAAAAGAAGAGCATTATGTATAGATGAAATTCTCAATCCTTCAAGAAGATACAGCAATTATAAACATATACATATCTAACAAATGAGCCCCAAAATATATGGACTAAAAATTGAAAACTGAAAGGAGAAACAGACAGTTCAACAATAACAGTTGGAGAGTTCAATACCCCATTCCTAATAAAGGACAGAAAAACTATACAGAAATAGAGGATTTATATTACTATAAATCAACTAGATGTAACAGACATATTCAGAACACGACCACAAAATAGCAAAACATACATTTTTTTCTCAAATGTACATGGAATATTTCCCAGGGTAGGCCATATGTTAAGTCACAAAAAAAATCTCAACACATTTAAAAAGAATTAAATCATCCAAAATATCTTCTCTGATAACAATGGAATGAAAGTAGAAATCATAACAGAAGGAAAACTGGAAAATTCACAAATATGTGGAAATTAAGTAACACACCCTGAAGAAACCATGGATCAAAGAAATTGAAAAAAGCACTGAGACAACTGAAAACAAAAACACAACATATCAAAACTTCTGGGATGCAGCAAAACCAGAGGATAGAGGAGAAATTATAGCTGTAAACACCTATATTAAAAAAGAATCGGGGGGACCTTCAAGATGGTGGAGGAGTAAGACGTGAGATCACCTTCCTCCCCACAAGTACATCAAACATACACCTACATGTGGAACAACTCCTACAGAACACCTACTGAAGGTTGGCAGAAGACCTCAGAGTTCCCAAAATGATCTTGGTGCCCCAGCCTGGTGTCAAGCCTGAGCCTCTGCGGTGGAAGAGCTGAGTTCAGGACATAGGACCACCAGAGACATCCCAGCCTCAAGTAATATCAATTGGCAAGAGCTCTCCCAGAGATCTCTGTCCCAATGCTAAGATCCAGCTCCACCCAACAACCAGCAAGCTCCAGTGCTCGATGCCCCATGCCAAACAACTAGCAAGACAGGAACACAACCCCACCCATTAGCAGAGAGGCTGCCTAAAATCATAATAAGTTCACAGACACGCCAAAACACACCACCAGACACACCTCTGCCCACCAGAAAGACTAGATCCAGCCCCACCCACCAGAACACAGGTACCAGTCCCGTCACCAGGAAGCCTACACAAGCCACTGAACAAACCTTACCCACTGGGGGCAGACAACGAGAACTATGAACATGCAGCCTGCGAAAAGGAGACCCCAAACACAGTAAGTTAAGCAAAATGAGAAGACAGAAGTACGCAGCAGATGAAGCAGAAAGGTAAAAACCCACCAGACCAAACAAATGAGGTAATAAGCACTCTACCTCAAAAAGAATTCAGAGAAATGATAGTAAAGATGATCCAAAATCTTGGAAATAGAATGGAGAAAATACAAGAAACGTTTAACAAGGACCTAGAAAAACTAAAGAGAAAACAGAGAATGATGAACAGCACAATAAATGAAATTAAAAATTCTCTAGAAGGAATCAACAGCAGAATAACTGAGGCAGAAGAATGGATAAGTAACCTGGAAGACAAAATAGAGGAAATAACTAATGCAGAGCAGAATAAAGAAAAAAGAATGAAAATAATTGAGCACAGTCTCAGAGACTTCTGGGATGACATTAAACACACCAACATTTGACTTATAGGGGTCCCAGAAGAAGAAGAGAAAAAGAAAGGGACTGAGAAAATATTTGAAGAGATTATAGTTGAAAACTTCCCTAATATGGGAAAGGAAATAGTTAATCAAGTCCAGGAAGCAGAGAGAGACCCATACAGGATAAATCCAAGGAGAAACATGCCAAGAGACATATTAATCAAACTATGAAAAATAAAATACAAAGAAAAAATATTAAAAGCAGTAAGGGAAAAACAACAAATAACATACAAGGGAATCTCACTAAGGTTAACAGCTGATCTTTCAGCAGAAACCCTGCAAACCTAAAGGGAATGGCAGAACATATTTAAAGTGATGAAAGGGAAAAACCTACAACCAAGATTACTCTAACCAGCAAGAATCTCATTCAGATTTGACGGAGAAATAAAAACCTTTACAAACAGGCAAAAGCTAAGAGAATCCAGCACCACCAAACCAGCTTTACAACAAATGCTAAAGGAACTTCTCTAGGCAGGAAACACAAGAGAAGGAAAAGACCTACAATAACAAAACCAAAACAATTAAGAAAATGGTAATAGGAACATACATATCGATAATTACCTTAAATATAAATGGATTAAATGCTCCATCTAAAAGATAGACTGGCTGAATGGATACAAAACCAAGACCTGTATAGATGCTGTCTACAGGAGACCCACTTCAGACGTAGGGACACATACAGATAGAAAGTGAGGGGATGGAAAAAGACATTCCATGCAAATGGAAATCAAAAGAAAGCTGGAGTAGCAATTCTCATATCAGACAAAATAGACTTTAAAATAAAGTCTATTAGAAGAGACAAAGAAGGACACTACAGAATGATCAAGGGGTCAATCCAAGAAGAAGATATAACAATTGTAAATATTTATGCACCCAACATAGGAGCACCTCAATACATAAGGCACATGCTAACAGCCATAAAAGGGGAAATGCACAGTAACACATTCATAGTAGGGGACTTAACACCCCACTTTCACCAATGGACAGATCATCCAAAATGTAAACAAGGAAACACAAGCTTTAAATGACACATTAAACAAGATGGACTTCATATTTAGAGGACAACATTCCATCCAGAAACAACAGAATACACTTTTTTCTCAAGTGCTCATGGAACATTCTCCAGGATAGATCATATCTTGGGTCACAAGTCAAGCCTGGGTAAATTTAAGAAAACTGAAATGGTATCAAGTATCTTTTCTGACCACAACACTATGAAACTAGATATTAACTACAGGAAAAAAACTGTACAAAATACAAACACATGGAGGCCAAACAATACGCTACTAAAAACCCAAGAGATCACTGAAGAAATCAAAGAGGAAATTAAAAAATACCTAGAAACAAATGACAATGAAAACACGACGACCCAAAATCTATGGGATGCAGCAAAAGCAGTTCTAAGAGGGAAGTTTATAGCAATACAATCCTCCCTCAAGAAAGAAGAAAAATCTCAAATAAACAACCTAACCTTACACCTAAAGCAATTAGAGAAAAAGAACTAAAAAATCCCAAAGTTAGCAGAAGGAATGAAATCATAAAGATCAGATCAGAAATAAATGGAAAATAAATGAACGAAACAATAGCAAAGATCAATAAAACTAAAAACTTGTTCTCTGAGAAGATAAACAAAATTTATAAACCATTACCCAGACTCATCAAGAAAAAAAGGGAGAAGACTCAAATGAACAGAATCAGAAATGAAGAAGAAGTAACAACTGACACTGCAGAAATACAAAGAATCATAGGGACTACTACAAGCAAATATATGCCAATAAAATGAACAACTTGGAACAAATGGACAAATGCTGAGAAAAGCACAACATTCTGAGACTGAACCAGGAAAAAATACAAAATATAACAGACCGATCACAAGCACTGAAATTGAAACTGTGATTAAAAATCTTCCAACAAACAAAAGCTCAGGACCAGATGGCTTCACATGTGGGTGAATTCTATCAAACATTTAGAGAAGAGCTTACACCTATCCTTCTCAAACTCTTCCAAAATATAGCAGAAGGAACACTCTCAAACTCATTCTATGAGGCCATCATCATCCTGATACCAAAACCAGACAAAGATGTCACAAAAAAGCAAACTACAGGCCAATATCACTGATGAACATAGATGCAAAAATCCTCAACAAAATACTAGCAAACAGAATCCAAGAACACATTAAAAGGATCATACACCATGATCAAGTGGGGTTTATCCTAAATTCTTCAATATACACAAATCAACCAATGTGATACACCATATTAAAAAACTGAAGGATAAAAACCACATGATAATCTCAATAGATGCAGAAAAAGCTTTCAGTAAAATTCAACACCCATTTATGATAAAAACTCTCCAGACAGTAGGCATAGAGGGAACTTCCCTCAACATAATAAAGGCCATATATGACAAATCCACAGCCAACATTGTTCTCAATGGTGAAAAACTGAATCCATTTCCTCTAAAATCAGGAAGAAGATAAGGATGTCCACTCTCACCACTATTATTCAACATAGTTTTGGAAGTCTTAGCCACAGCCATCAGAGAAGAAAAAGATATAAAAGGAATCCAAATCAGAAAAGAAGTAAAGCTGTCACTGTTTGCAGATGACATGATACTATAGAGGATCCTAAAGATGATACCAGAAAACTACTAGAGCTAATGAATGAATTCGGTAAAGTCGCAGGATACAAAATTAACACACAGGGCTTCCCTGGTGGCGCAGTGGTTGAGAGTCCGCCTGCCGATGCAGGGGGCACGGGTTTGTGCCCCGGTCCGGGAAGATCCCACATGCCGCACAGCGGCTGGGCCCGTGAGCCATGGCTGCTGACCCTGCGCATCCGGAGCCTGTGCTCTGCAATGGGAGAGGCCACAGCAGTGAGAGGCCCGCATACCACAAAAAAAAAAAAAAAAAAAAAAACAACACACAGCAATCGGTTGCATTTCTATACACTAAAAACAAAAGGTCAGAAAGAGAAATTCAAGAAACAATTCCATCTACCACTGCATCAAAAACATTAAAATACCTATGAATAAACACACCTAAAGAGATGAAAGACCTGTACTCTGAAAAGTATTAAGATGGTGATGAAAGAAATTAAAGATGATACAAACAGACAGAGAGATATACCGTGTTCTTGGATTTGAAGAATCAACATTGTGAAAATAGCTAAACTATCCAAAGCAATCTACAGATTCAATGCAATCCTTATCAAATTACCAATGGCATTTGTCACAGAACTAGAACAAAAAATTTCACAATTTGTATGGAAACAAAAAAGACCCCCAATAGTCAAAACAATCTTGAGAAAGAAAAACGGAGCTCGAGGAATCAGGCGCCTGGACTTCAGACTACACTACAAAGCTATGGTAATCAAGACAGTACAGTACTGGCACAAAAACAGAAATATAGATCAATGGAACAGTATAGAAAGCCCAGAGATAAACCCACGCACATACGGTTACCTTATTTTTGATAAAGGAGCTAAGAATATACAATGGAAGAAAGAAAGCCTCTTCAATAAGTGGTGCTGGGAAAACTGGACAGCTACATGTAAAAGAATGAAATTAGAACACTCCCTAACACCATACACAAAAATAAACTCAAAATGAATTAGAGACCTAAATGTAAGGCCAGACACTTTAAAACTCTTAGAGGAAGACACAGGCAGAACACTCTATGACATAAATCACAGCAAGATCCTTTGTGACCCACCTCCTAGAGAAATGGAAATAAAAATAAACAAGTGGGACATAATGAAACTTAAAAGCTTTTGCACAGCAAAGGAAACCATAAAGAAGACAAAAAGACAACCCTCAGAATGGGACAAAATATTTGCAAATGAAGCAACTGACAAAGGATTAACCTCCAAAATATACAAGCAGCTCATGCAGCTCAATATCAAAAAAAAAAAACAACCCAATCCAAAAATGGGCAACAAAAAAAAAAAAAAAAAAAACCAACTTACTACAAAGCTATAATGATCCAAACAGTGTGGTACTGGCAGTAGGAGAGAAATACAGCCCAATGGAATAGAACTGAAAATCCAGAGATAAGCCAATTTGTCTATGGACCAACGAGATTTTGCCAAGTGATCTGAGACTACTGAGTGGGGAAATCAAAGTCTCTTCATCAAAGAGTGCTGTGATCTACATGTAAACATTTATTTGTTACTAGCATCTTACACTTCACACAATTTTTGTAAGGTTCATCCATGTTGTACCATGTATTTGATATTATTCAGCCATAGAAGAATGATGTACTAATATATGGTACAACATGGATGAACTTTATAAACACCATACAAAATGGAATAAGTCAGTAATAAATGGATATTCCCATGCAAAAGAATAACTCTGAATCCCTACCTCATACCATCTGCAAAAATCAACTCAAAATGAATCAAAGCAAAAATTGTAAAACTCCTAGAAAAGAAAATGCAAGGGGAATTTGTCATGACCTTAGATTTGGTAAATAGATTCTTAGATATGACATAAAAACACAAGCAACAATAACTAAAGTTGATAAACTGGGCCTCATTAAAATTAAAAATATTTGATTCAAAGGACACCATCCAGATCCAGATAATGAAAAGACAAAATACAAAAATGGGAGAAAACATATCCAAATAATATACTTGATAGGGGATCTATCAAGCCACGGAGTAGCCATGGCCGCTGAGCCTGTGCGTCCGGAGCCTGTGCTCCGCAACGGGAGAGGCCACGGCAGTGAGAGGCCCACGTACCACAAAAAAAAAAAAAAAAAGATTACCATTTGACCCAGCAATCCTAGATTTATACACAACAGAAATGAAGTCATACGTCCACAGAAAAACTTGTATACAAATGTTCGCAGAAGCATTATTCATGATAGCCAAAAGTTGGAAACAGCCCAAATATCCATCAACTGATCAGTGGTTAAACAAGAAGTATATCAACACAACACAATGTAGTATATCAACACAATATTATTCAGCCATGAAAGAATTAAGTACTGATAAATGATACAACATGAATGAAACTTATAAACATTATATGAGTTTAAGAAGCCAGTAACAAAAGGCCAAATATTATATAATCCAAATTTATTGAGACAGAAAGGCAAATTTACTAAGACAGAAAGTAGTTTAGTGGTTGCCTAAGACTGGGGAGGGATGGAGAGTTGGGAAGTGATACCCAATAAGCACAGGGTTTTCTTGGGGGAGAAGAAAAAGTTCTAAAATTGATTGTGGTGATGGTTGGGCAACTCTGTGAGGATAGTACAAACTACTGAATTGTACATATTTAAAACATGAAATATATGACTTGGAATGTATGATACTGAATTATATATCAATAAAGCTTTTGCAAAAATATATGAAATGTATTACTTGAAATGTATGATATTGAGTTACATATCAATACAGCTTTTACAAAAAATAAACATGAGATACTACTTCACACCCACTGGGTATGATTCAGGGTTAGACGGCTCCATGGGTGTTGGCTTGGCTGAATGAATGCCTGAACCACCTCTTGACTGGTCACACTTTTCAGTATTTAAGATTAGGGCCAGGGGCTTCCCTGACGGCGCAGTGGTTGAGAGTCCGCCTGCTGATGCAGGGGACACGGGTTCATGCCCCAGTCCGGGAAGATCCCACATGCCGCAAAGCGGCTAGGCCCGTGAGCCATGGGCGCTGGGCCTGTGCAGCCGGAGCCTGTGCTCCGCAATGGGAGAGGCCACAGCAGTGAGAAGCCCGCGTACCGCAAAAAAAAAAAAAAAAAAGAAAAAAAAGAAAGATTAGGGCCCTGAAAACTCTACTTCCAAAAGGAATTCTAAGATCAAATTAAAGAATAAAAGTCATTTGGTCAATTTCCTCACTTTAAAAGAGAGATAAACATAGTACCTTGTTCTGTGTCAGTCTCAGCCTAGCAATAACATTGCTACTGGCCAGAAGTACCTAAAGACCCACCCAGAACTAAGGTAACCCCCACAGACATTTCCCCTTCCAGAATCAATACTGTCGCTGGACTAGCCCTTATGGATCTTACTATGATTACAAGACGTACTTCAGCAACAACCACCAGGGAACTGTGAAAAATAAACAACGTTTATTATTCACAATTCCTGGCCACACAGCAAGGTCACACGTAGAGAGCTAGTGAATGCAAACCCGGGGTTCTGTCTTTCCTGGGGTTGAGAGTGAAGTGCCTAGGGTTTCACAGGTTTCTTTTTATTGATGAATTTAAAACATAAAGCAGGAATGAAAACACAAGAAGCACAAGAAGAGAAAAGCAAGAGGTCAAATGGTCAGTATCTAAGTTATCTAAGTCAGACCTCTTTAAAAAAAGGAACTTCATGGGTGGGGTGGCCTGGCTCTTTATCTAGTCCTAGAGCTGACAATTTGTTTATTTGAAATGGATGTCTTTCAAGTGGCTACCTAGACAATCAAAAGCTTAATGCCAGACACACTGCAATCAACAAAGCTAGTTGTTGGATAACTCCAGGAGCAAACAATCCTTCAGGACCCTGACTTTCGGCCTCACTGTGGTTTCCAAGAAATAGCTACAGCTGGAATTCCTGGCTACAGTACTAACTAGGAGTGTGGTGAGCAGAAAGCTCTTCTCTGCTGGTAGCCATTCATGCAAGAAGTTTCCTAAAGATGAACCCTCTTCCAAATTAATCTTCCCGGGAAAGTCTTAAAATGGTGGAGAAGAAGGACATGAACTCACCCCTTCTTACGAAAACACTAAAATCACAACTAGCTGCTGAACAACCATTGACAAAAAAACGCTGGATCCTACCAAAAAAGATACCCTCCATCCAAAGACAAAGAAGAAGCCACAACAAGACGACAGGAGGGGCACAATCGCAATAAAAGCAAATCCCATACTCACCAGGTGCACGAACCAGACACTGGAAAATAATTATACCACAGAAGTTCTCCCACAGGAGTGAAACTCCTGGGCCCCATGTCAGGCTCCCCAATCTGGGGGTCAGGCAATGGGAGGATGAGCCCCCAGAGAATCTGGCTTTGAAGGCCAGTGGGGTTTGACTAGGGGAAACAGAAATTCCACTCTTAAAGGGTGCACACAAGGTCTCGTGCATACCAGGGGCCAGGGAAAAAAGCAGTAACCTCATAAGAGACCAGGCCAGACTTACCTGCTAGTACTGGAGGGTGTCCTGCAGAGCAAGGGGTGGCTGTGGCTCACTGCGGGGACAGAGATGCTGGCAGCAGTAGTTCTGGAGAGTACTCATCCATGTGAGCCCTCCTGCACGCTGCCATTTTCTCCCCAAGACCTAGCACCACCCAACAGCCTGAAGGCTCCAATGCTGGGATGCCTCAGGCCAAACAATCAACAGGTCAGGAACACAGCCCCACCCATCACCAGACAGGGTTTAAAGTCTTTCTGAGCATGGCCCTGACCACCAGAGGGACAAGACCCAGTTCCACCCACCAATGGGCAGGAACCAGTCCCTCCCACAAGCCTCTTACACACCCTCATCCACCGGAGGGAAGACAGCAGAAGCAAGAAGAACTACAATTCTGCAGTCTGTGAAAAAGAAACTGCAATCACAGAAAGTTAGACAAAATGAGATGGCAGGGGAATATGTCCCAGATGAAGGAATAAGATAAGACCCGAGAAGAACAGCTAAATGAAGTGGACATAGGCAATCCACCAGAAAAAGAATTCAGAGTAATGATAGTGAAGACGAACCAAGATCTTGGAAAAAGAATGGAAGCACAGATCAAGAAGATACAAGAAATGTTTAACAAAGACCTAGAACTAAAGAACAAACAGATCAACAACACAATAACTGAAATGAAAAATACACCTGAAGGAATCAATAGCAGAATAACTAAGGCAGAAAAATGTATAAGTGAGCTGGAAGACAGAATGGTGGAAATCACTGCCTCACAACAGAATAAAGTAAAAAGGATGAAAGAAATGAGGACAGCCTCAGAGACCTCTGGAATAACACTGAACGCACCAACATTCACATTATAGGGGTCCCATAATGAGAAGAGAGAGAGAAAAGACCTAAGAAAATATTTGAAGAGTAATAGCTGAAAACTTCCCTAACGTGGGAAAGTAGGCAGCCACCCAACTCAAGGAAGCACAGAGAGTCCCATACAGGGTTAATTCAAGAAGGAACACGCCGAGACACACGGTAATCAAACTGACAAATATTAAAGACAAAGAAAAAATATTAAAAGCAACAAGGGAAAAGTAACCAATAACATACAAAGAAACTCCCATAAGGTTATCAGCTGATTTCTCAGCAGAAACTCTGCAGGTCAGAAGGGAGTGGCACAATATATTTCAAGTGATGAAAGGGAAGAACCTACAACCAAGAACACTCTACCCAGCAAGGATCTCCTTCAGATTCGACAGAGAAATCAAAAGCTTTACAGACAAGCAAAAGCTAAGACAATTCAGCACCACCAGAACAGCTCTGCAACAAACGCTAAAGGAACGTCTCAGAGCTGAAAAGAAAAGTCCACAACTAGAAACAAGAAAATTACGAATGGAAAAGCTCACCAGTAAAGGCAAACATACAGTAAAGGTAGGAAGTCATCCACACAGAAATATGATATCAAAACCAGCAGTTGTGAGAAGAGGAGAGCACAACTGCAGGATACTGGAAATGCATTTGAAATTAAAAGATCAGCAACTTATAACAATTTTGTTTATATACAGACTGCTATATCAAAACCTCATGACCACTGCAAACTGAAAATCTACAATAGATACACGTAAAAAAAAAGAGAAAGGAATCCAAACACAACACTAAAGTTAGTCATCAAATCTCAAGAGAACAAAAGAGTAAGGGAAGAAAAAAGACCTACAAAAATAAATCCGAAACAATTAACAAAATGGCAATAAGAATATACATATTGATAATTATCTTAAATGTAAACAAATTAAATGCTCCAAACAGAAGAGAAAGACTAGCTGAATGGATACAAAAACTAGACTCGTATATATGCTGACTACAAGAGGTCCACTTCAGATCTAGGAACACATACAGACTGAAAGTGAGGGAATGGAAAAAGGTATTCCATGCACATGGAAATCAAAAGAAAGCTGGAGGAGCAATGCTCATATCAGACAAAATAGACATTAAAATAAAGACTGTTACAAGAGACAAAGAAGGACACTACATAATGATCAAGGGGTCAATCCAAAAAGAGGATATAACAATTGTAAATATATACGTACCCAACACAGGAGCACCTCATTAAAGGAGGTTAAGTACTAAGAGCCATAAAGGGAGAAATCGACAGTAACAAAATAACAGTGGGGGACTTGAACACTCCACTTTTATCAATGAACAGATCATCCAGACAGAAAATCAATTAGGAAACACATGACTTAAATAACACATTAGGCCAGATGTATTTAATTTTTATAGAGCATTCCATCCAAAAGCTGCAGAATACACATTCTTCTCAAGTGCACATGGAACATTCTCCAGGAGTGAACACATGCTGTGCCACAAAGCCAGCCTCAGTAAATTTAAGAACCCTGAAATCATATCAAGCATCTTTTCCGACCACAATGCTATGAGATTAGAAATTAACTATGAGACCAAAAAAACTGTAAAAAACGGAAACACGTGGAAGCTAAACAATATGCTACTAAACAACCAACAGATCACTGAAGAAATCAAAGAGGAAATCAAAAAATACCTAGACAAATGGAAACAAAAGCATGACAATCCAAAACCTACGGGACACAGCAAAAGCAGTTCTAAGAGGGAAGTTTACAGCAATACAATCTTACCTCAGGAAACAAGAAAAAATCTCAAATGAAAAACCTAACCTTACACCTAAAGCAACTACAGAAAAAAGAACAAACAAAACCCAAAATTAGTAGAATGAAAGAAATCATAAAGATCAGAGCAGAAAGAAATGAAATAGAAACTATGAAAAAAGAAAAGATCAATGAAATTAAAGGTTGGTTCTTTGAAAAGATAAATAAAGTTGATAAACCTTTAGCCAGACTCATCAAGAAAAAGGGGGAGAGGGCTCAAACCAATAAAATGAAAAAGGAGAAGTTACAATGGACATCACAGAAATACAAAGGATCATAAGAGACTGCTACATGCAACTATACGCCAATAAAATGGACAACCTGGAAGAAGTGGACAAATTCTTAAAAAGGTACAATTTCCCAAAATTAAACCAGGAAGAAATAGAAAATATGAACAGATGGATCAGAAGTACTGAAATTGAAAATGTGATTTAAAAACTCCCAACTAATAAAGTCCAGGACTAGATGGCTTCACAAGCGTATTCTATCAAACATCTACAGAAGAGTTAATACCTAACCTTTTGCAACTATTCCAAAAAACTGCAGAAGGAACACTCTCAAACTCATTCTATGAGGCCACCATTACCATGATACCAAAACAAGACAAAGATACCACAGAAAAAGAAAATTACACGCCAGTATCACTGATAAACATAGATGCAAAAAGCCTCAACAAAATACTACCAATTCTAATCCGACAATACATTAAAAACATCATACACCATGACCAAAGTGGGATTTATCCAAGGAATGCAGAGATTTTTCAATGTCCGCAAATCAATCAGTGTGAATCACCACATCAAAGAATTGAACAATAAAAACTATATGATAATCCCAATAGACACAGAAAAAGCTTTTGACTCAATACCCATTTATGATAAAAAACTCTCTGGAAAGTGGGCATGTAGGGAACCTACCTCAACATAATAAAGGCCATATATGAGAAAACTACGGATAATACCATACTCAATGGTGAAAACCTGAAAGCATTTCCTCTAAGATCAGGAACAAAACAAGGATGTCCACTCTCACCACTTTTATTCAACATAGTTTTGGAAGTCCTAGCCACAGCAATGAGATAAGAAAAAGAGGAATCCAAGTTGGAAAAGAAGAAGTAAAACTGTCACTGTTTGCAGATGACATGATACTATACATGGAAAATCCTAAAGATGCTACCAGAAAACTACTAGAGCTCATCAATGAATTCAGTAAAGTTGCAGGATACAAAATTAACACATAGCAATCTGTTGCATTCTATACACTAACAACGAAAGATCAGGAAGAGAAATTCAAGAAACAATCCCATCTACCATCACACGAAAAAGAATAAAATCCCTAACAATAAACCTACCTAAGGAGACAAAGGACCTGTACTCTAAAAACTATTAAGATGCTGATGAAAGAAATTGAAGATGATACAAGCAGATGGAAAGATATAACACGTTCTTGGACTGGACCCATCAATATTATCAAAATGACTATACTACCCAAGGCAAGCTGCAGATTCAATGCAATCCCTATCAAATTACCAATGGCGTTTGTCACAGAACTAGAACAAAAAATTTCACAATTTGTATGGAAACAAAAAAGACCCCCAATAGCCAAAGCAATCTTGAGAAAGAAAAACGGAGCTCAAGGAATCAGGCTCCTGGACTTCAGACTCTACTACAAAGCTACAGTAATCAAGATAGTATGGTACTGGTACAAAAACAGAAATATAGATCAAGGGAGCAGGAAAGAAAGCCCAGAGATAAACCCACGCACATATCACCTTATCTTTGATAAAGGAGGCAAGAATATACAATGGAGAAAAGACAGCCTCTTCAATAAGTGGTGCTGGGAAAACTGGACAGCTACATGTAAAAGAATGAAATTAGAACACTCCCTAACACCATACACAAAAATAAACTCAAAATGGATTAAAGACCTAAATGTAAGGCCAGACACTATCAAACTCTTAGAGGAAAACATAGGCAGAACACTCTATGACATAAATCACAGCAAGATCCTTTTTGACCCACCTCCTCCAGAAATGGAAATAAAAACAAAAATAAACAAATGGGACCTAATGAAACTTCAAAGCTTTTGCACAGCAAAGCAAACCATAATCAAAATGAAAAGACAACCCACAGAATGGGAGAAAATATTTACAAACCATGTGACTGACAAAGGATTAGTCTCCAATATTTACAAACACCTCATGCATATCAAAAAAGCAAACAACCCAATCAAAATATGGACAGAAAACCTGAATAGACATTTCTCCAAAGAAGACATATTGATGGCCAAGAGGCACATGAAAAGGTGCTCAACATTGCTAATTATTAGAGAAATACAAATCAAATCTACAAGATATCACCTCACACCAGTCAGAACGTCCATCATCCAAAAATCTATAAACCATAAATCCTGGAGAGGGTATGGAGAAAAGGGAACTCTTTTGCACTGTTGTGCAAACAACAGTGGGAATGTAAATTGGTACAGCCACTATGGAGAACATTTTGGAAGCTCCCTAAAAATCTAAAAATAGAGCTACCATATGAGCCAGCAATCCCACTCCTGGGCATATATCCAGAGAAAAACATGGTTTGAAAGGATACCTGCACCTCAATGTTCATTGCAGCACTATTTACAATAGCTAATACATGGAAGCAACCTAAATGTCCATTGACAGAGGAATGTATAAAGAAGATGTGGTACATATATACAGTGGAATATTACTCAGCCATAAAAAAGAATGAAATAATGCCATTTGTGGCAACATAGAGGACCTGGAGATTATCATACTAAGTGAAGTAAGTCAGACAGAGAAAGCCAAGTATCATGTGATATCACTTATATGCAGAATCTAAAAAAAAATGATACAAATGAACTTATTTACAAAACAGAAACAGACTCACAGACTTAGAGAACTTATGGCTACCGGTGGGGAAGGATGGGGGAGACGGATAGATTGGGAGTTTGGGATTGACATGTACACACTGCTATATTTAAAATATACAACCGAGCTTCCCTGGTGGTGCAGTGATTAAGAATCCGCCTGCCAACGCAGGGGACACGGGTTTGAGCCCTGGTCTGGGAAGATCCCACATGCCACAGAGCAACTAAGCCTGTGCGCCACAATTACTGAGCCTGTGCTCTAGAGCCCACAAGCCACAACTATGGAAACCCATGCGCCACAATTACGGAAGCCCACACACCTAGAGCCCATGCTCTGCAACGAGAAGCCACTGCAATGAGAAGCCCGCACACCTCGATGAAGAATAGCCCCCGCTCGCCGCAACTAGAGAAAGCCCATGCACAGCAATGAAGACCCAACACAGCCAAAAATAAAAATAAATAAATTTTTAAAATAAAATAAAATAGATAACCAACAAGGACCTACTGTATAGCACAGGGAACTCTGCTCAATATTCTGTAATAATCTAAATGGGAAAATAATTTGTAAAAGAATAGATACATGTATATGTATAACTAAATCACTTTGCTGTACACCTGAAACTAACACAACATTGTTAATAAACTATGTTCCAATATAAAGTAAAAAATTTTTTAAAAAGCTAATTGTCAGGTGCTTACACTACTACAACATCTACACACCCTAGTGCTGCTGTAAGAATTGAGTAACACACATAAAGGACTTAACACAGTGTCAATAAATTTTAGCTAGCTGAAAGAGGTGAATGAGGTACAGCTATAACATTAACTCCATATTCTACTCTTTGGGGATTGAGAAAAGAATAAAGGTCATTTTAAAGGAATACATTTCCCCTAAACATTTTTTACAATTAGAGGTTACTACAGATCAAGATTCTTCATTAAATACAAATATCTCAATATTAAAACTATTTGTCATTTATAACTTACTGCAAATTATTTTATCATCAAAACCATACTTAACAAAGGGTCATCAACATAAGTTCTGATTGCAGCTAGATACAATAAAGGGCATTTGGGGATGGGAATGGAAAGGAATATGAGGATACTAGATACGTGAGTACCTCAGTCAAGAAAGAGTAACTGGCATAGAGCTCAGAGAGAGGTGGGAGGATTCCAAAAGACAACTCTACATAGCTATTTTGTCTAAACCTTGCTGTCTCTATGCTAGGGAAAACTATCTCATATCATATCTTTGAAATATAACTTGTCAAGGCTGTAGATATGATATCAGAATAATTGTCTTTTCAGTTCACAGATTCTCTGAATCAAGCAGAATAACATCTGGACACGACTGAGAGAATACAGGGAGAGCCTGGATTTTAAGCCTGATTCAATGACACCTTTGGGTATCCTCACTGGGGAAGGAGAAAATTTATTCTTAATACTGAAGAAAGAAATTATTTGTGGTCAAGAGGGAAAAGTGTAGCAGACTACATTACTGCTCACAAATACTCACTTTTCTCTTCCCAGTCCCTGAGAGGACCACCCCATCTGACTAACACTGGCTTGGCCATATGACTTGGTTTGGCCAATGGAATCTGAGCAGAACTGAGAGTGTGTTAGTTCTAAGCAGAGGCAGTAGGGAGGTATTTCGTTTCCAGCAGCCCTCATGCTCTTTTGCCTTTTACCAGGAGAACATCATGTCTCATATAGGGGGTACTCCTTCAGCCTGGCATCCAAACTGAGAACGTACATGGAACATACAGTTTACCATGTATGTTATGAGCCACAGCCATCTATATGTGGTGTTACAACTTCTCATGTGATCTCGGATACTTTCCTTCTACAGCCTCACACTAACTCACAAGATGCAACCTTTCCAGCGCCCACTTCCACAAGCAAGCTTCAAGACTTTAAGGTAAAGTGCCAAATATATTTCAGATTTTATATATTTTGTTACCATTTAACACGTGCTGTTTTTATTGTTTTTTTTAATGTCACGAAGTTTAGAATGTTATGCCACTAATCTCATTTTTCCTCTAAGCCCTATGGTTTTTACTGCACAATTCTGCAGAGCATAGTGCATTTTAGGAACACCTATTTCACATTATACCACAACTGACTGTATCTTGAAAAAAGAGACACGAATATCCATAATCCAAAGAGACAAGTTCTATAACTGAGCCACAAATGGGTAGAAAAGCAACTGAGATAAGGTGATACTTAACCTTATAACCTGATCACCCCACCGCCAAATACAATCACACTGGGAGATTAGGTTTCAACATATGAATTTGAGGGAGAAGAGATACATTCAATCTACAGCATTCTGTTCCTGGACCCCCCAAAATAATATCCTTCTCACATTCAAAATATGTTCATTCTATTCCCAACAGCCCCAAAAGTGTTAACTCATTCCAACATCAACTCAAAGTCTGAGTTCAAAGTCTCATCTAAATATCATCTAAAGCAGATGTGGATGAGACTCAAGGTACAATTCATCCTGAGGTTCTCCAGCTGTAAACCTGTGAAATTAAAGAAGTTATGTGCTTCCAAAATACAATGGCAGAACAGGCACAGAACAGATATTTAGAAGAAAGGTGTGACAAGTCTCAAGCAAGTCTAAAACCCAACAGGGCAAATTCCATTAGACCTTAAGGTCCATGAATAATCCTCTAACTTGATACTCTGCCCTCCAGGCCCACTGAAGCAGAGGTCCTACCTACAGGACCCACTGGGGCAGCATTCCTGCCCCTTCAGCTTTGCTGGGCAGAGGGTGGGCACCTAAGGCTCCTGGCAGCCCTGCCCTAGTGGATTTGGGTGGCTCCTGTTCTTTGAAATCTAGGTGGAGTCAGACATGCCCCCTGGGCCTGTGCATTCTCCACTAGTGGAGATGGCTTATTCCACCAGTTTGTTGCCTGCACCCTGCTGAGAGGCAGCTGCTGCACCAGGGGCTGCCAGAATCACACCTGGGGCAGCCAAGGAGCTCAGCACCAGCAGTGCACCAGCAGAGCCCTCAAGGTGAGGTAGCACCAAGCAGCAAGCTCAAGGTCTCCAAACACTGGCACCTCCTCCTTTGAAATCATTCTGCCTCCAGGCCCTGTGCTAAGACAGCAGCCCTGGTGGTTTCTGAACTGTCTTCAGGGTCATTCTTCCATTGTTTTAGGTAGCAGCATCTGGGTCCTGTTGAGATGGCTTATCCACACTAATCTTAACAAATGGTTGCTTGGCCACACCCTTGGTGTTCTCTACTGAACAGGCTTTCTCATCTTTTGGATAGGTGGGGAATTTTCCAAATTTTTAAGTCCTGCTTCCTTTTTGCTTAACATTTATAATTATGCCTGTAAGTTATTTCTCTCTAATTATACTATGTTGACCTAAAACAAACAGGCTGCCAGGTATTTTTCCAGAAAAGGTGGATTTATTTGGGATCAGCAGAGAACTGCAATCTGGGGTCTGCAATCATGGTGAGCCACATGGAAGCTCCCCCAAGGCAAGGGAAGGAGAACACTGTCCTAGAGGGGAGGGCTACAGTAAACAAGAAGCCCAAGGTTTTTCATTGTTTGAGTCCTTGCCAGGAAAGAAGAGGAGTCTTCTTCCCCTTGGGCTCTGGTATCCTTGCAGACCATGAGAACTCCCCCTTCTGGTCTCCTGATTCTATTTTATTGAGGTTTCTGTTTATTAACTTTTTACAACTATAAGCAGTTAGGAGGGCTCAAGCCACACCTTCAAACCTTTGTTTAGAAATTACTTCAAGTAAATATCCAATTTCATTGCTCACAAGTTCTACATTCTACAAAGCACTAAAACATGAACATAACTCAGCCAAGTTCTCTGACACTTTACAACAAGGATCACTTTTCTTTCAGTTTCCAATAACACAGTCCTCATTTCCACCCGAGATCTTATCAGAATGGTCTTTACAGTACACAATTCTACCAATATTCTGCGCAGGATTACACAGGTGTTCTCTAAGAAGATTGAGGTTTTTCTGTACACCTCTCCTCCTTTCGAGTCCACACCAGAATCTCCTGTTCACAACAATGTAGGCTTTTTCTAGCATGCACCTCAAAACTCTTCCATTACCCATTACCCAGGTTCCAAAGCCTCTTCAACATTTTTAGGAATTTATTACAGCACCCCTCCACTTCTCAGTACCAATTTTTGTTTTAGTTCATTCAGGATACTGTAACAAAAATACCACAGACAAGGTGGGTTATCAAAAAAAATAGAAATGTATTTCTCACATTTCTGGAGGTTTGGGAGTACAAAATCAAGGTGCTGGCAGATGTGGTGTCTAATGAGGACCCATTTCCTGGTTCATAGATAGTTCATCTTCTTATTCATCTTCATGCTATGTCCACACATGGTAGAAGGAGCAAAGGAACTCTCAGTGGTCTCTTTAACAAAAATACCAGTCCCACTGATGAGGAATCCACCCTCATAACTGATTCATCTCTCGAAAGCCCTACTTCCAAATTCATCACATTAGAGGAGTAGGTTTCAACACGAATTTTGGGGAACACAAACATTCAGTCTATACCACTAGCTCAACACAGAATTTACCTTAAATTCTACTTTAGTGATATTCTCATTTTATATGCATATGAAAACACTTGTCAGTCACAGAAGCATAAAAATACATTATACATGTACATTGTGTTAAGAGTAGCATAATTAAAGCACGGATATATTAATAAGAAGAAAAACACTGCTTTTTAACACTTACCACAAGCTTTAGAAGCAGCAACACAAATCTCTTCTGCAACATACTCCCCAGTTGGAAACTTCAGATAATCCCCCTCAGCTTTTCCAAGGGAATGATAAAGATAGACCTGTAGGACTGGATCTATTTGCTTCACAGAATTAGCATTTCCAGGAATATCACCATTCTGATGTACAGGAGATGAGGATGTTCCTTCCATTTCTGTCATTGTAAGGCATGCCATTCCCATGCAGTCTTTTTTCAGAACATTTGCCTGTAAGAGAAACCAAAGTTACAAATGGAAGTGATATTCATAAGTTATCCTTCATATATAAAGAAGTCTTCACTGACAGCAACGACTCTGTCAAATCCATTAACTGAATAAGTATCATGTACAGTCATTTCTCAGACAGATACTGAGCATTTTGTTCCAGACCAGTGCAATAAAGTCACACAAATTTATTGGTCTCCCAGTACCTATAAAAGTTATATTTACACTATACTGTAGTATACTGAGTATGCAATAGCATTATGTCTAAAAAAAAAATTGTACATACCTTAATTTAAAAATACTTTATTGCTAACCATCATCTGAGCCTTCAACGATTTGTAATCTTTTCACAATAGTATTATCAAAGGTCACTGATCATAGATCACCAGAACAAATATAATAATAATGAACAAGTTTGAAATATTGCAAGAAGTATCAAATGTGACAACGAGACGTGAAGTGAGCAAATGTTTTTGGGAAATTGGCACTGATAGACTTGCTTAATACGGGGCTGCCACAAACCTTCAATTGTAAAAAACCAGTATCGGGGAAGCACAATAAAATGAGGTATGCCTATACTACTATATACAAAGCACAGTGAGAGATATCAAAATTATAAACTTCCTGTGGACAATGACAATAAAACTGAAGCTTATACACTGAGGAACCACAATATAAATATATAACACTAACAGAACAAACAAAATCAGTTACAGACAACAGAAGAAGAGATTCCACAAAGCGATATGATTTCTCAACAGATTACTCTGACAACTGCTTATTGGAATCTGGAAGGGAAAAATAACATTTCAAGCTGGGATTAACTGATGAGCTTTATTAGAGGAGGTCATATTTAAAACTGTTCTTGAAGCATGGATTGGATTTTGATGGATGGAAGAGAAAGAACGTTCTGGAAGAGTGGAACTGTTCTGAAGAGTAGAAAGATACAAGATATGTTCAATAATTTATTGGTCTGAGTGAAGTATTTGAGAAATTATACCATTTAGGAAAAGATTAAAAATACAGATGGATAGGGACTTCCCTGGTGCTCCAGTGGTAAAGAATCTGCCTTGCAATGCAGGGGACGCTGGTTCAATCCCTGGTCAGGGAACTAAGATCCCACATGCTGCGGGGCAACTAAGCCCACGCGCCACAACTACCGAGCTCCCACGCCTCAACATGAGAGCCCGTGTGCTGCAAACTACAGAGCCCACGCACCCTGGAGCCTGTGCACCACAACTAGAGAGAGAAAACCCGCACGCCACAACTAGAGAGGAGCCTGCACGCTGCAACAAAGAGCCTGCACGCCACAACTAAGACCTGGATACTTGTAACAAAACCGCAGCTACATACCCAGTATGCATTTTCCCCTTCTTCCTTGATACAAAAGCCCAAATGGGGGGGTATACCAATGTACCCCCCAAAAAAACCTCTACTTCCCCACAGATGGATAGCCATGTGAACCAGTTTAAGCAAATGAGATTTATGTGAAAGTTGCTGGGTGGTACTTTCAGGACCACTCCTTAAAAAAAGGCTGACGTAGCTGTCATGTCTCCTTTTACTTTTCCCCCTTCACCTTCTGTGTGAATCTAAGTATAAAATAGGTAGGGCAGTCACCTTAACACCATGTAACCATGAAGGAAAGGCCAAGAGAATAAACGACCCGGTAACCTTAAGTACTGAATCAATGTCAGGAATCCCCTACCAACCACCAGACACCTTATTACGTATAAGTAAGTGCAATCCTAACTGATACAGTACGAAATAAAAGAAGGTCCAAATGTCAGACCAAAGAGTTTAAACTTTATCCCACAGTCAATAATGATCAGAAAGGTGAAGTGGTATAGTTAGAAAGCTATTACAATAACCTAGGCAGCACTAAGATCCTGAACTGAAACAGCAACAGTTGGATGGTTAGAGGTAATAAAAGAGGAAGACTTGATGCACCATGAGGACTAACTGAATATAGACTCCAGAAGTAAAAGATAGTATGAGGATTTCAAACTTGGGAGATCTGTAATACCATTATTAGAAGGACTTTGTCCCTTGACTTTGGAAGGTGAGGAGAATAAAGACTACTGTTTTACAGACTTTTATTAGGAACGAAAGCAGGGCAATTAGACCAAAATCTAGCTGGCAGCTAAAACATGAGACTGATATTTGGAAGACCTGAAAATTTGACAACCTTCCTCACAGACGTAATCATTTAAATCATGAGCTACGTGAAGGAAGAGGACGGGAATAATAGCAAACACACTTGCACAGCATCTACTATATGCCAGGCACCATTCTAAATACAGATATTAAATAAATAAAGTGATTATTAAGTGAACTGCAATATGAAACACAGTTCTACATTCAACTACAAGAACCTTATTCTATTAAGAGAAAGAGTTAATACTTATTCAAGTAATATAAAACTATCAGTGTGTAAAAATAAAACAAAAAACTGGCAATTGTGAGCAAAACTGCCAGATTTTTGAAGTTCCTCTGCATTTGGATATGCAAAATTAAACAATTTTAATTTGTTCAAAAATAGAAATTTTAAAAAATATTTCTCGTACTCTATTACACTATCTCTATTACTCAGCTATAGAAAGCCATCAGATGAATTCTTAGCCATTAAAGAGCAAATATGCTAGAATTTCATCAGTTTGTGCTTACCATTATTTTGGATCCTATGCCTTCCTTTTAGACTCACTTTTTCTTATTGAAATATATATTTTAGTAGATCTCTCAATGAGGCATTAAGGGTTTTTCTGTTGTAGTCTTTGAAATAAATTTCTTCAGCTATACTAAGGTATAATTAACAAATAAAATATTTAAAGTATAAAACATGATGATTTAATATATATATACATTGTGAAAGGCTCCCCCCATTAAGTCAACACCTCCATCAACCTCATGAATTTACCGGGTGGGTGAGGGAACATTTAAATTCTACTCTTTAGAAAATTTCAATTCTACAACACAGTGCTATCAACCACAGTCACGTTATACACAGATCCTCAGAACTTATAAGTGAAAATCTACCCTTTTACCCATTTCTATTTCCACTAACCCTGGCAACCACTTTTCCACTGTCTGTTTCCTAAACTTTTTAAGATTCCACATATAAGTAATAACATGCAGGATTTGTGGTTCTCACTGGCTTATTTCACTTAGCATGATGTACTCCAGGCTCATCTACGTTGTCACAAATGACAAGTATTCCTTTTTAAAAGCTGAATAATATTCCTCTGTGTACGTGTGCGAGTGTGTGCACACGCACACATATACATACACCACGTTTTCTTCATCTATTCGTCTGCTGACAGATACTTAGGTTGTTTCCATACCTCGGCTGTTGCAAATGATGCTGCAATGAATGTGGACGTACAGATATCTCTTCAGAATAATGTTTAAATTTCCATTGGACATATACCCAGAAGTGGGATTGCTAGATCATATAGTAGCTTTATTTTTAATTTCTTGAGGAATGCCATACTGTCTCCATAGTGGCTGTTCCAGTTTACATTCCCACCAAAAACTTACAAGGGATCCTTTTCTCCACATCCTCTCCAGTATTTTTTATCGTTTGTCCTTTGAATGATAGACATACTCATAGGTGTGAGGTGATATCTCACTATGGTCTTGATTTGCGTTTCCCTGATGATTAATGACACTAATTACAGTTTCATGTACCTGTTGGCCATTTTTGTATGTCTTTGGAAAAAATTCAGATCCTTTGACCATTGTTTGTTTTTTTTACATATTTATTAGGGTATAATTGCTTTACAATGGTGTGTTAGTTTCTGCTTTAAAACAAAGTGAATCAGTTATACATATACATATGTTCCCATATCTCTTCCCTCTTGCGTCTCCCTCCCTTCCACCCTCCCTATCTCACCCTTCTAGGTGGTCACAAAGCACCGACTTGACCTCCCTCTGCTATGCAGCTGCTTCCGACTAGCTAGCTATTTTACGTTTGGTAGTGTATATATGTCCATGCCACTCCCTCACTTTGGCACAGCTTACCCTTCCACCTCCCCATAACCTCAAGTCCATTCTCCATTAGATCGGTGTCTTTATTCCTGTCTTATCCCTAGGTTCTTCGTGACATTTTTTTTTCTTACATTCCATATATATGTGTTAGCATACGGTATTTGTCTTTCTCTTTCTGACTTACTTCACTCTGTATGGCAGACTCTAGGTCCATCCACCTCACCACAACTCAATTTCGTTTCTTTTTATGGCTGAGTAATATTCCATTGTATATATGTGCCACATCTTCTTTATTCATTCATCCGATGATGTGTACTTAGGTTGTTTCCAACTCCTGGCTATTGTAAATAGAGCTGCAATGAACATTTTGGTACATGACTCTTTTTGAATTACGGTTTTCTCAGGGTATATGCCCAGTAGTGGGATTTCTAGGTCATATGGTAGTTCTATTTGTAGCTTTTTAAGGAACCTCCATACTGTTCTCCATAGTGGCTGTGCCAATTCACATTCCCAACAGCAGTGCAAGTGTGTCCCCTTTTCTCCACACCCTCTCCAGCATTTATTGTTTCTAGATTTTTTGATGATGGCCATTCTGACTGGTGTGAGATGATATCTCATTGCAGTTTTGATTTGCATTTCTCTAATGATTAATGATGTTGAGCATTCTTTCATGTGTTTGTTGGCAGTCTGTATAAAATATCTATTTGGGTCTTCTGCCCATTTTTGGATTGGGTTGTTTGTTTTTTTGTTATTGAGCTGCATGAGCTGCTTGTAAATTTTGGAGATTAATCTTTTGTCAGTTGCTTCATTAGCAAATATTTTCCCCCATTCTGAGGGTTACCTTTTGGTCTTGTTTATGGTTTCCTTTGCTATGCAAAAATTTTTAAGTTTCATTAGGTCCCATTTGTTTATTTTTGTTTTTATTTCCATTTCTGGAGGAGGTGGGTCAAAAAGGATCTTGCTGTGATTTATGTCATAGAGTGTTCTGCCTATGTTTTCCTCTAAGAGTTTGATAGTTTCTGGCCTTACATTTAGGTCTTTAATCCATTTTGAGCTTATTATTGTGTATGGTGTTAGGGAGTGATCTAATCTCATACTTTTATATGTACCTGCCCAGGTTTCCCAGCACCACTTATTGAAGAGGCTGTCCTTTCTCCACTGTACATTCCCGCCTCCTTTATCAAAGATAAGGTGACCATATGTGCGTGGGTTTATCTCTGGGCTTTCTATCCTGTTCCATTGATCTATCTTTCTGTTTTTGTGCCAGTACCATACTGTCTTGATTACTGTAGCTTTGTAGTATAGTCTGAAGTCAGGGAGCCTGATTCCTCCAGCTCCGTTTTTCATTCTCATGATTGCTTTGGCTATTAGGGGTCTTTTGTGTTTCCATACAAATTGTGAAATTTTTTGTTCTAGTTCTGTGAAAAATGCCAGTGGTAGTTTGATAGGGATTGCATTGAATCTGTATATTGCCTTGGGTAATACAATCATTTTCACAGTGTTGGTTCTTCCAATCAAAGAACATGGTATATCTCTCCATCTATTTGTATCATATTTAATTTCTTTCATCAGTGTCATAATTTTCTGCATACAGGTCTTTTGTCTCCTTAGGTAGGTTTATTCCTAGATATTTTATTCTTTTTGTTACAATGGTAAATGGGAGTGTTTTCTTGATTTCACTTTCAGATTTTTCATCATTAGTGTATATGAATGCCAGAGATTTCTGTGCATTAATTTTGTATCCTGCTACTTTACCAAATTCATTGATTAGCTCTAGTAGTTTTCTGGTAGCATCTTTAGGATTCTCTATGTATAGTATCATGTCATCTGCAAACAGTGACAGCTTTACTACTTCTTTTCCGATTTGGATTCCTTTTATTTCTTTTACTTCTCTGACTGCTGTGGCTAAAACTTCCAAAACTATGTTGAATAAGAGTGGTGAGAGTGGGCAACCTTGTCTTGTTCCTGATCTTAGAGGAAATGCTCTCAGGTTTTCACCATTGAGGACGACATTGGCTGTGGGTTTGTCATATATGGCCTTTATTATGTTGAGGAAAGTTCCCTCTATGCCTACTTTCTGGAGGGTTTTGTGTGTGTGTGTGGTGGTACGCGGGCCTCTCACTGTTGTGGCCTCTCCCGTTGCAGAGCACAGGCTCCGGACACGCAGGCTCAGCGGCCATGGCTCATGGGACCAGCCGCCCCGTGGCATGTGGGATCTTCCCGGACCGGCGCACGAACCCGTGTCCCCGGCATCTGCAGGCGGACTCTTAACCACAGCGCCACCAGGGAAGCTCCTGGAGGGTTTTTATCATAAATGGGTGTTGAACTTTGTCGAAAGCTTTCTCTGCATCTATTGAGATGATCATATGGTTTTTCTCCTTCAGTTTGTTAATATGATGTATCACATTTATTGATTTGCGTATATTAAAGATTCCTTGCATTCCTGGAATAAACCCCACTTGATCATGGTGTATGATCCTCTTAATGTGCTGTTGGATTCTGTCTGCTAGTATTTTGTTGAGGATTTTTGCATCTATATTCATCAGTGATATTGGCCTGTACTTTACCTTCTTTATGACATCCTTGTCTGGTTTTGGTACAGGGTGATGGTGGCCTCGTAAAAGGAGTTTGGGGGTGTTCCTCCCTCTGCTATATTTTGGAAGAGTTTGCGAAGGATAGGTGTTAGCTCTTCTCTAAATGTTTGATAGAATTCGCCTGTGAAGCCATCTGGTCCTGGGCTTTTGTTTGTTGGACAATTTTAAATCACAGTTTCAGTTTCAGTGCTTGTGTTTGGTCTGTTCATATTTTCTATTTCTTCCTGATTCAGCCTTGGCATGTTGTGCATTTCTAAGAATTTGTCCAATTCTTCCCGGTTGTCCATTTTATTGACATAGGGTTGCTTGTAGTAATCTCTCATGATCTTTTGTATTTCTGCAGTGTCAGTTGTTACTTCTCCTTTTTCATTTCTAATTCTATTGATTTGGGTCTTCTCCCTACCTTTCTTCCTTGATGAGTCTGGCTAATGATTTACCAATTTTCTTTATCTTCTCAAAGAACCAGCTTTTAGTTTTATTGATCTGTGCTATCGCTTCCTTCATTTCTTTTTTATTTATTTCTGATCTGATTTTTATGATTTCTTTCCTTCTGCTAACTTTGGGGTTTTTCTGTTCTTCTTTCTCTAATTGCTTAAAGTTCAAGGTTAGGTTGTTTATTCGAAATGTTTCCTGTTTCTAAAGGTAGGATTGTATTGCTATAAACTTCCTTCTTTGAACTGCTTTTGCTGCATCCCATAGGTTTTGGGTCGTCGTGTCTCCATTGACATTTGTTTCTAGGTATTTCTTGATTTCCTCTTTGATTTCTTCAGTGCCCACTTCGTTATTAAGTAGTGTATTGTTTAGCCTCCATGTGTTTGTATTTTTTACAGATCTTTTCCTGTAATTGATATTTAGTCTTATAGCGTTGTGTTCGGAAAAGATACTTGATACAATATCAATTTTCTTAAATTTACCAAAGCTTGATTTGTGACCCAAATCAAGAGAGATGTTCCATGGAGAACAACGGAGAATGTTCCATGAGCACTTGAGAAAACTGTGTATTCTGTTGTTTTTGGATGGAATGTTGTATAAATATTAAGTCCATCTTGTTTAATGTATCATTTAAAGCTTGTGTTTCCATATTTATTTTCATTTTCGATGATCTGTCCATTGGTGAAAGTGGGGTGTTAAAGTCCCCTACTATGAATTTGTTACTGTCAATTTCCCCTTTTATCGCTGTTAGTATTTGCCTTATGTATTGAAGTGCTCCTATGTTGGGTGCATAAATTTTTACAATTGTTATACATTCTTCTTGGATTGATCCCTTGATCATTATGTAGTGTCCTCCTTTGTCTTTTGTAATAGTCTTTATTTTAAAGTCTATTTTGTCTGATATGAGAATTGCTACTCCAGCTTTCTTTTGGTTTCCATTTGCATGGAATATCTTTTTCCATCCCCTCACTTTCCATCTGTATGTGTCTCTAGATCTGAAGTGGGTCTCTTGTAGACAGCATATATATGGATCTTGTTTTTGTATCCATTCAGCGAGTCTGTGTCTTTTTGTGTGAGCATTTAATCCATTTACATTTAACATAATTATCGATATGTATGTCCCTATTCCCATTTTCTTAATTGTTTTGGGTTTGTTATTGTAGGTCTTTTCCTTCTCTCGTGTTTCTTGCCTAGAGAAGATCCTTTAGCATTTGCTGTAAAGCTGGTTTGGTGGTGCTAAACTCTCTCAGCTTCTGCTTGTCTGTAAGGTTTTTAATTTCTCCATCAAATCTGAATGAGATTCTTGCTGGGTAGAGTAATCTTGGTTGCAGGTTTTTCTCCTTCATCACTTTAAATATATCCTGCCAGTCCCTTCTAGCTTGCAGAGTTTCTGCCGAACGATCAGCTGTTAACCTTATGGGGATTCCCTTGTGTGTTATTTATTGGTTTTCCCTTGCTGCTTTTAATATGTTTTCTTTGTATTTAATTTTTGACAGTGATTAATGTATGTCTTGGCATGTTTCTCCTTGAATTTATCCTGTATGGGACTCTCTGCACTTCCTGGACTTGATTAACTATTTCCTTTCCCATATTAGGGAAGTTTTCAACTATAATCTCTTCAAATATTTTCTCAGTCCCTTTCTTTTTCTCTTCTTCTTCTGGAACCCCTATAATTCGAATGTTCGTGGGTTTAATGTTTTCCCAGAGGTCTCTGAGACTGTCCTCAGTTTTTTTTTCATTCTTTTTTCTTTATTCTGCTCTGCAGTAGTTATTTCCACTATTTTATCTTCCAGGTCACTTATCCGTTCTTCTGCCTCAGTTATTCTGCTATTGATCCCTTCTAGAGTATTTTTAATTTCATTTATTGTGCTGTTCATCGTTGCTTGTTTTATCTTTAGTTCTTCTAGGTCCTTGTTAAATGTTTCTTGCATTTTGTCTATTCTATTTCCAAGATTTTGGATCATCTTTACTATCATTATTCTGAATTCTTTTTCAGGTAGACTGCCTATTTCCTCTTCATTTGTTAGGTCTGGTGCATTTTTATCTTGCTCCTTCATCTGCTGTGTGTTTTCCTGTCTTCTCATTTTGCTTATCTTACCGTGTTTGGGGTCTCCTTTTTGCAGGCTACAGGTTCGTAGTTCCTGTTGTTTTTGGTGTCTGTCCCCAGTGGCTAAAGTTAGTTCAGTAGGTTGTGTAGGCTTCCTGGTGAAGGGGACTAGTGCCTGTGTTCTGGTGGATGAGGCTGGATCTTGTCTTTCTGGTGGGCAGGTCCACGTCTTGTCGTGTGTTTTGGGGTGTCTGTGGCCTTATTATGATTTTAGGCAGCTTCTCTGCTGATGAGTGGGGTTGTGTTCCTGTCTTGTTAGTTGTTTGGCATAGGGTGTCCAGCACTGTAGCTTGCTGGTCGTTGAGTGATGCTGGGTGTTGGTGTTGCGATGGAGATCTCTGGGCGATTTTCGCCGTTTGATGTTACGTGGAGCTGGGAGGTCTCTTGTGGACCAGTGCCCTGAAGTTGGCTCTCCCACCTCAGAGGCACAGCACTGACTCCTGGCTGCAGCACCAAGAGCCTTTCATCCACACAGCTCAGAATAAAAGGGAGAAAAAGTAGAAGGAAAGAAAGAGGATAAAAGAAAATAAAATAAAGATAAAAGAAAATGAAGTTATTAAAATAAAAAATAATTATTAAGAAAATAATTTTTATAAGTAAAAAAAAAAAAAAACGGATGGATAGAACCGTAGGATAAATGGTGAAAGCAAAGCTATACAGACAAAATCTCTCACAAAAGCATACACATACACACTCACAAAAAGAGGAAAAGGGGAAAAAATAATAAATCTTGCTCTCAGAGTCCACCTCCTCAATTTGGGATGATTTGTTGTGTATTCAGGTATTCCATAGATGCAGGGTACATCAAGTTGATTGTGGAGATTTAATCCGCTGCTCCTGAAGCTGCTGGGAGAGATTTCCCTTTCTCTTCTTTGTTCGCAGAGCTCCCAGGGCTCAGCTTTGGATTTGGCCCTGCCTCTGCGTGTATGTCGCCTGAGGGCGTCTGTTCTTCGCTCAGACAGGACGGGGTTAAAGGAGCAGCTGATTCGGGGGCTCTGGCTCACTCAGGCCGAGGGGAGGGAGGGGAACGATGCGGGGTGAGCCTGCAGTGGCAGAGGCTAGCGTGATGTTGCACCAGCCTGAGGCGCACCATGTGTTCTCCCGGGGAAGTTGTCCCTGGATCCCGGGACCCTGGCAGTGGCGGGCTGCACACGCTCCCTGGAAGGGAGGTGTGGAGAGTGACCTGTGCTCACACACAGGCTTCTTGGTGGTGGCAGCAGCAGCCTTAGCGTCTCATGCCCGTCTCTGGGGTCCGCGCTGTTAGCCGCCACCATTTTTTAATTGGGTTATTTGGGGGTTTGTTGTTATTGAGTTGTTTGAATTCCTATGTATTTCAGATATTATCCTCTTAACAGATGGGTAGTTAACGAATATTTTCTCCAGGTTGGCTTTTCATTCTGTTGATGGTTTCGTTTGCTAAGCAGAAGCTTTTTAGTTTGATGTAGTCCCACTTGCTTATTTTTACTTTTGTTTCCTTTGCTTTTGTGTCAAATCAAAAAAAGAAAAATCATTGCCAAGACGAACGCAACAGAGCAAAACCCTTATGTTTTGGGTCTTAAGTACAACTCTTTAATCCATTTTGAGTTGATTTTTCTGCATGGTGTAAGATAATGGTTCGTTTTACCCTTTCGCATGTGACTACCAAGTTTTTCCAAAACCATATATTGAAGAGACCATCTTTTCCGCATGTATAGACTTTGCTTGTCAAAAATTAATTGACCATATATGCATGGGTTTAGTTCAGGGCTCTCCTATTCCATTCCACTGATCTATGCATCTGTTTCTAATGTCAATACCATACTGTTTGTTTGCTTGTTTAATACCATGCTGTTTTGATTACTGCAGCTTTGTACATAGTTTAATATTAGGAATTATGATGACTCCAACTTTGTTCTTTCTTAAAACAGTTTGGGCTATTTGGAATCTTCTGTGGTTCCATACACATTTTAGGTTTGTTCTTCGTCTGTGAAAAATGCAATTGGAACTTTGATAGGGACTGCATTGAATCTGCAGATCACTTTGGGTAGCATGGACATTTGAACAGTATTAATTCCTCCAATCTATGAGCACAGCATATCTTTCTGTTTATATGTGTCTTCTTTGACATCTTGCATCAATGTCATATAGTTTTCAGTGTACAGTTTTTTAACTCCTTGCTTAAATTTATTCCCAAATATTTTATTATTTTTGATGCTATTGTAATAGGGATTGTTTTTCTTAATTTCTCTGGTAGTTCATTTTTAGTGTATACAAACAAAAATGATTTTTGTATACTGCCTTTATATCCTGCAACTTATAATGAATTTCTTTATTAGTTCTAACAGTTTCTTGGTGGAGTCTTTTGGGTTTTCTACATATAATAACATGTCACCTGCAAATAGAGACATTTTTACTTCTTCCTTTCTCATATTGGTGTCTTTTATTTCTCTTATCTTGCATAATTGTTCTGGCTAGAACTTCCAGTTCTATTTTGAATAAAAGTGGTGAAAATAGGTAACCTTGTCTTGTTCCAGATCTTGAGGGAAAGCTTTCAGCTTTTCATCACTGAATATGATGTTAGATGTGAGCTTCTGATACATGACATTATAATTAAGGAACATTTCTTCTATATTCAATTTGTTGAGAGTTTTTATCGTAAATGGATGTTGAATTCTGTCAAATGATTTTTCTGCCTCTATTGAGATGACTATATGATCTAACTTAACCTAACTGTAATTTAATTCCCGTATTTCCTTATTGATTTTCTGTCTGACCTATCCATTGTTCAAAGTAGGGTATCAAAGTCCCCTACTAGTTTTGTATTTGCTATATATTTTTCCCTTCAGATCGGTTAATGTTTGCTTCATACGTTTAGGTGTTCCTCTTTTGGGTACATAAGTAGTTACTAGTTCCTCTTGATGAACTGACCCCTTCATCATTACACAATGACCTTCTTTATCTCTTGGTACAGTCTTTGGTTTAGAGTCTACTTTGTCTGATGTAAGTATACTTATCCGTGCTTTCTTTTGGCTACCATTTGATGTAATATTTTCCCCAACCCTTAATTTTCAGTTTGGTGTGTCTTTAAAGCTGAAATGAGTTTCCTTTTTTAAATAAATAAACAAATTTATCTATTTTAATGAAACAAAACAAAACTGACCAGGAATAAAGGGCAGAGAGGAGAGGAATTCTTGGCCAACCTTCTCTGCACAGTAGAATCACCTGGGTCTCCTTTCTAGTGATTCTAATTGAATTAATCAGACCTGGGGGTGGAACTTGCATGCATTTTTAAGCTTCTTGGAATGTTCTCATAAGCTCCAGGGGCGAGAACAACTGAGTTAAAGGAATGTCAGTGCAAAGGGGGAAACAGAAAACACTGGGCACACCCATGCATACTGTAGGCTCTTGCACCCTAGAGTCAATCAGCTCTTCTACCAGCTCCTACTTCATGACCTTGAGCAGCTTAGTTCCTCTCTCTGATCTTTGGCTTCTTCATCTCTCTAAGATGTATGTTTTCCTTCTCTTTCTGGTCTAAAATCACTTCCAAGTGGCTGACTTGAGACTCAGCCTCTGCCATCCTACGTGTCCATTCACTGTCATCCTCAAGACTTTTGGACACCAAACCTTTACTTTGCAACATCTCAAGAAGCTTTTTAATAGACTCATCTCAGGCACTGAGGGTCTGTTTCTGCGTTTTGATTCTCAGCTCCATTTCCTCCAAGGTCTTCCTCAATAGGAACAGTTCCTTAGCCTGTTTGTCATGCTCAGCTTGGAACTGCTGGAAGTTCTCTGTCAGTTCAATGGTGAAGTGATCTGCTCCTCAGTTGCCACTCTCTTGCTGCAGTCACTCTATATCTTTTTTTTTTTCAGTATGCGGGCCTCTCACTGTTGTGGCCTCTCCTGTTGTGGAGTACTGGCTCCGGACACGCAAGCTCAGTGCCCATGGCTCACGGGCCCAGCCGCTCCGCGGCATGTGGGATCTTCCCGGACTGGGGCATGAACCCGTGTCCCCTGCAGCGGCAGGCGGATTCTCAACCACTGCGCCACCAGGGAAGCCCCACTCTGTATCTTTTGACTATAGAATTTAGTCCATTTACATTTAAAGTATTTATTGAAAAGTATGAATGTACTATTTCCCTTTTGTTAATTGTTTTCTGGTCATTTTCTAATTCCTTTGTTCCTTTCATGTTCTTTTACTTTGACATTTAACGATTTTCTGTAGTGAAATGCTTTGATCCCTTTCTCTTTCTCTTCTGTTTATATTCTATAGGTTTTTTTGTGTGGTTACCATGAGGCTTAAATTAAATATCTTATTTTTGTAACAGTCTCTTTTAAGCTGATAACAGCTTAATTTCTAATGCACACAAAGGCTCTACATTTTTACTTTCCCCCTCTCACATTTTATGTTTTTAATGTCACAATTTACATCTTTTTACATTGTGTATCCATTAACATATTAGTTATTTTAATCCTTTTCTTTCAATCTTCATACTAGGGTTATAAGTGATTTACCCACCAACTTTGCAACACTACAGTATTCTGAACTTGACTAGGTATTTATCTTAACCAGTGAGTTTTATACTTTCATATGTTTTACTGTGACTAACTAGCATCCTTACGTTTCAGCTCAAATAACTCCTTTCAATATTTCTTGTAAGGCTGGTCTAGTGGTAACGAATTCCTTTAGTTTTCGTTTGTATGAAAAACTCTTTATCTCTCCTTCAGTTCTGAAGGACAGCTTTCCTGGGTAGAGTATTCTTGGTTGGCTTTATTTTTTCTTTCAGCACTTGGTATGTATCAGACCACTCTCTTCTGGACTGCAAAGTTTCTGATAAAAAATCTGCTGATAACCTTATACAGATTCCCTCTTAGGTAACTGCTTTCTCTTGCTGCTGTTAAGATTCTCTGCCTGTGTTTAACTTTTAACAATTTAATTATAATGTGCCTCAGTATGAGCTTCTTTAAATTCATCATATTTGATATTCTCAGGCTTCCTAGATCTGGATGTCTGTTTCTTTCCTCAAGTTAGAAGTTTACAGCCATTTTTTCTTCAAATACGCTTTCTGCCCCTTTCTCTCTCTCTCTTCTCCTTTTGGGAACCCTATAATGTATATAGTAGTCTTCTTGATAAGGCCCGCAAGCTATATTCACTTTTTTTTTTTAATTGATCCTCTGATTGGATGACTTCCACTGCCCTGTCTTCTAGTTCACTAATCCTTTCTTCTGCATGATCTAGTCTGCTGTTGAATCCCTCTATTGAATTTTTCAGTTCAGTCATTGCATTCTTCAGCTCAGTGATTTCTGTGGGTAGTTTTTAATATTTTCGATCTCTTTGTTGAAATTTTCACTTCATTCATGCACTGCTCTCCCAACCTCAGTGAGCATCTTTATGACTTATTTTGAACTCTCTATCAGGTAAATCACTTACCTCTGTTTCATTAAGATCTGTTTCTGGAGATTTATCTTGTTCTTTTGTTTGGAACATATTCCTCTGCTTTTTTCATTTTCCTTGACTCTGTGTTGGTTTCTGTGCATTGGATAAAACAGCCACCTCGCCCAGTCTTGACAGATCAATCTAGTGTAGGGGATGAACCTCATCAATCAGCCCAGCCCAAGCTCCTTAATGTCTCTCAAACCTTTGTGGCTGTCCAAGTCACCTTCTTTGTTCCTAGTGGTTCCCAGTACTTGAGGGTATGCTAAGACTCATCATGTCTCAAAGAGGAATACTGCATTCAGGCCCTAGATGCAGGATGATTAGAAGCCAGACCCTCAGGCAACATCTGGAAAAGTATGTATTAAGCCCCTTCCAAGGAGAAAGGAGCACAGGCATTTTTGCCTGCGCTGCACTAGACCTGTGTCTAAAGCTACAGGCAGGGGTTGGGAGGGGGTCCTGTAAATGCACTCATGGCTTTCCATTACACTTAGAATAAAACTCTATGAATCCTACATTACCTGTCTGCTGCCTATGTCTTCAATTCACCATGTATCTCTTCTTACATGCTCCTTTCACCACTGAATTATAGGTTTTGATACCTTGTAATATTTAAAAAGGTCTCATCTGCCTTGTTCAACAATCAGTTCTCAGCAGTTAGAAAAGTCTTGAAACGTAGATCTTAATAAATATTTAATGAATGAATACCATGCTCATAATCATGAATTAATTTCATACAGTACAATTACAGGAGTTTGGTGTGTGGAAAACTCAAGGATAAGGTCTCAAGACCAAGACTGTATTGATTCCCTTAAACAGAAATTTGAAACAATCATGAGCGTTCCCCTTCAGCTCCAAACACCAGTGAAATGGTAAATAATAATAATGATAATTTTAAATCATTTAAAAAATACAGACTTCCCGTAATGACAGAGTAATTTATCCTGGGCTAATGCTCCTGTTGAGAAGAATTACAAGCTCTGGAAAACTATCTTTAAAAACACTGTTTGAAGGCATTGGCAAGCAAACAAAAGCAGAGAGAAACTTGATGGGAACTGATCCTTGAAAGAATGAAATCACACTGAATGAGGTCCACATTTATCCATCTTTATCCTGAGGGGACTATACAGTCTGTGTAATGCATATGTAGGCACTGGAGAAGAGGATAGGGCTCTTGTACAAAGCTGTAGTCTTATTGGGCAGAAGTATTAGGGAATGAACTCTGGAGCTGCTAAAAGAGGTAGAAATTGAAAGCAGAAATCCCAGGGTGGAAAAAAGGGAGACATGGTGGGCTGATTCCTGAACTCCCCTCTGTGTATGAGATGAAAATCCAAGAAGCCCAGGGAGAGGCAGTAACTGGAAACCTGAAAGAGTTGTGAAGAGATTTCAACAGCTGCTTAAGTCCTTGGAAAGGCAGAATTTGGAGTTAAAAGGTAAATACCTCAGGCTTTCCATTTAAACTTCCAGAAAAGCCATACTTGAGGAATAAGAACCACATCAGAATTAAAGGCAAAACTGAAAAAGACCAGTTTCCATAGGATCAAGCAATCTGCCAGTAGATTTAACTGAACTGCCTACTAGAACAAAACTCAATACTTTAGAGAAAAATTAAAATCTACACTATCCAGAGCTTATACAATATATCACCCACAGTAGACAATCATCAGCTGAAACTTACTTAACATCAAAAGAAAAATGTGTAGAGAAAATATATACAGACAGAAGAAATATTTGAAAAATATTAGCCAGTTTTTTTCTAAGTTCTTAAAAAAACAACAGTCCACTAATCCAAAAAAGTTACCTAACCCCAATCAGTATAAATCCATACCTAGTTACATCATAATCAAACTTCTAAAAATCAAAGGCAAAGAGTACATCTTAAAGCAGCCACAAACATACAGTAACACCAAGATAAGAAATACAACTGACATCTCTTCAGAAAGACTGGAGGTCAGAAGGCAAAGTGCTGGTAGGGAGGAAAGAAAGCTGTTAGCCTAAAATTCTATGACCCACAAAAAATAACCTTCAAAATTTATGGCAAAACATTATTTTTGGTATGTGCTGCGTGAACACACCACCAAAAAACCCAAACTACAAGAAATGCTCAAGGAAATTCTCTGGATTAAAGGGAGATGATACCAGATACAAATTCATATTTGCAAAAATGAATGAAGAACCCCAAAATAATACATATGTGGATAATCAGACTATTTCCTTTCGTTTCTTAAAATTTTTGAAGGACAACTGACAACTGTTTAAAGCATTAATGATAATAAGGTATGATGTAGTTTATAATACATGTCAAAGTAAAACAGATGACATCAATAGCTAAAGGATGAAAAGGAATTAAACAAAATCTTTATACAAATAAATTCATGATAGCTTGGAAAAAGAAGAAAAGGTGCCAGCAGCAAATCAGAAATGTAGAAGAATTCCTGAAAGATTAAAAATAGATAAGAACAGGTGACAGAGAGCGGAGGAAATACACTCTATTTAAAGTACAAAGAAGAAAGCATCAACAAGCATAAAAAAAGTTTTTTGCACACATACAAAAAACACAAATATCCAAAGATAATCAAAGATCATCATCTACTAGGAGCTGGGGTAGAGGAAGGAAGCATAAAAAAGTCAAATCAAAATGAAGAGCAGGGCTTCCCTGGAGGCACAGTGGTTAAGAATCCGCCTGCCTATGCAGGGGACATGGGTTCGATCCCTGGTCTAGGAAGATCCCACATGCCGCTGAGCAACTAAGCCCGAGGGCCAGAACTACTGAGCCTGTGCTCTAGAGCCTGCGAGTCACAACTACTGAGCTCATGTACCACAACTACTGAAGCCCGTGTGCCTAGAGCCTGTGCCTTGCAACAAGAGAAGCCACTGCAATAAGAAGCCTGTGCACCACAACAAAGAGTAGCCCCCACTCGCCGCAACTAGAGAAAGCCCGCACGCAGCAAAATAATATTTGGCCAACATGGCCAAAAATAAAAATAATATAAATAAATTTTTAAATGAAGAACAGAACTGACCCCAAAAGAAACAGAGATAATACAGGAACAGAACTTTTTAAAAAATATTCTACTTGTTACCCTCAGAGAGATTGCAGAAGATTTTGAAAATACGAAGTATCATTAGATGATCATCAAAAAGGAGCAGAAAATAAAAACAGTTTACATTTTTTAAACAATTACATTTCAATGAAAGGGTTGAATACAACTAAAGAGAACAAGTAATAATCTGGAAGACAAAGTCAAGACAAACTCCCAGTTTCCTGTATCAGAGATAGAGAGAAAGAGAGGCAAAAAACTAAGAAATGTAGAGGATCAACACAGAAAGTACAACTCTAAGAGCTCTAGATAGAGAAAGAAAAAGAACACAGTGAAGAAAAAAATTTTTTAATAAAAGAAGAAACTTAATTGGTGTTAAAGATACCTCGGCTCATATTAAAAGAATCTTCTGAGATAAAGATTAATTTTAAAAAGACTTACACTTGCACAGATCAAAGGAAAGGGTTAAACACCAAAGACAATGGGGAAACTCTAAAAGAGTTCAATTTAATTCTGACTATTCAGATTTTCCACTTACACATATAATTATGGCTGATGGAAACACACATGAATTCAGATTGATCGCTCTTTAAATTCATAAATGATAACCTCAAATGGGTCTTTAGTGCTGCTCACCTATCATTTTATATTTCCTTAGTTCATTTACCCTCATTCTAGACAACTCATACCTTTTCCTGTCTCCTCAATCACCAAAACTGCAATCCCCATTCTTAACTTCCACTTCCTACATTTCACTGAGAAATACAAGCAATCAAAAGGAAACACCTAACAACTGATGAACATACATCCTTTTCAAATGTGGCTGAAATATTTATGAAAGTACACCACATGTTAGGCCACAAAGCAATTATCAACAAATACTAAAGGAATCATACTCTATATGATTTCCATTCAAAATATAAACAATGGAGCAAGCAACTATTTTATCTATTTAAGACCCATAATGTTGATTAAATGTTAGAGACCATGATTAACTTACATAATTCTTTAAAATATTGAAGAAATAAGAACACTGAAGAGGACCACGGAAAAATGTGAAAGTCAGCTTTATCACTACCTGTTCTTTTCATTCTCTGAATCAACATTCTTTTTTAAAAATTTATTTTCATTCTCTGAATCAATACTCTTTTTTAAAAATTTTATTGAAGTATAGTTGATTCACAATGTTGTGTTAATTTCTGCTGTGCAGCAAAGTGTGTATCAACACTCTTAACAGTTTGATGAAAATTTTTCCAGTTACAAAGTATATTAAATTATTTTTCAAAAGTCAATAATACTCAGTATTCTGTAAATTTGTGCTATTTTTAATACTTCAACAAGAACAAACAACACTGAAAATATAAAGATCTGCATTTGAACTGATGTAAACTTACCAATGGCACTTAAATTAAAAATTTATTATGAAAAATATGGCCACTGATAAAAGTATCATAACATGTACTTATTTTCCATAATGTTCTCTGATCACAATGGGATTAAACTAAAAATCAATAACAGAAAAATAATTAGAAAATCCCCATATATTCAGAAATTAAGCAACATAATTTTAAATAATCCATGGGACAAAGAAGAAGTTAGAAAATACTTTAAATTCAATGAAAACCAAAAAATGAGTGAAATGCAATTAAAAAGAAAGGCTGAACAAAATTATTTAATGAGCTTTTGTTTCAACAAGCTAGGAAAAGAACAACAAATCAGCTAAGGACCACAGAAGGAAAAATATATAAGCAGAAATCAGTGAAAAGGAAAATAGACCAAAGAAAACTTTAAAAGCTGGCTTTTTAGAAGCATTAATAAACTGCTTTTAAATACTAGAAAGACTGATAAAGAAAAAAGAGAGAGAAAACATAAATTACCCAAATCAGGAATTGAAAAGTTGACATCATTACCAAAACTTAAATATTAAAAATGTTTAAGAGTGTAAAAACATTCTGCAATAAGTTTGAAAAATTCTAAGAAATTGGGCAAGTTTCTTTAGAAACACAACTTATTAAAACTGACACAGGAAAAAATATAAAATTCTAAATTTTTAATATTTGTTAAATGAGTTGAATGTATAATTTTAAATTTTTCTACAAAGAATATTCAATGAATGCCCAGTGACATTCTCGGTGAATTTTTCCAAACATCTGATGAACAAATAAACAATGAGCTTACACAAACTCAGTAAACAAAAATTAAAAAACATTTCTCTACACATTTTAAGAGAGCACAAACATGATACCAAAATGTAATAAGGACATGACAAGAAAAGAAAATTGTGGCTAAATAACTCTCATAAAGCATATAAGAAAAAATACTAAAAAAAAACCAAACCAAAACAAAAACCAACAACAAAAAAACACTGGCAAACTGAATCCAGTAATTTTTAAAAGAATAATAAACCTTGACTGAGTTTGGGAATTCCCTGGTGGTCCAGGGGTTAGGGCTTGGCACTCACTCTCACTGCCAGGACCCAGGTTCAATCCCTGGTCAGGGAACTAAGATCCTGCAAGCCATGTGGTGCAGGAAAAAAAACCAAAAAACTGAAAAAACCTCGACTGAGTTATTTACAACAGAAATGCAAGGTTAACTGAACAATCAAAATTCAATCAATATAATTTACCACATTATTAGAATAAATGAGAAAAGTAACATGATTATTTCAATAAATGCCAAAACTGCCTCTATTAAAATTATAAAACAGTTCATGATAAAAAACTCAGCAAACTAGAAATAAAAGCAAACTTCTTCATTCTGATTAACAGTAACTACAAAAGACCTAAAATTAATTACTTAATGGCAAAATATACATCTTGTTCTTCTTGAGTTCAAAAACTTAATATGTATGTCCAAAATCCAGACTTCTATTCAACACTCTAGTGGAGGTCGTGGCCAGTGCAATATCGCAAGAAAAAGAAATTAAAAGTATAATGATTAGAAAGGAAGAAGTAAAACTATCATTATTCACACACGATATGACTGTGTACATAGAAAACTTAAAAGAATCTAAAAATTACTAAGTGGGCTTCCCTGGTGGCGCAGTGGTTAAGAATCCACCTGACAAGGCAGGGGACACAGGTTTGAGCCCTGGTCCAGGAAGATTCCACATGCCGCGGAGCAACTAAGCCTGTGGGCCACAACTACTGAGCCTGCACTCTAGGGCCCGTGAGCCACAACTACTGAGCCCACACACCTATAGCCTGTGCTCTACAGCAAGAGAAGTCACCACAATGAGAAGCCCGCACACTTCAACTGAAGAGTAGCCCCCACTCGCTGCAACTAAAGAAAGCCCAGGCAGCAACGAAGACCCAATGCACCCAATAAATAAATAAATAAAAATAAAGTTCCCTTAAAAAAAAAAATACAAATTACTAAGTGAATTTAGTAAGGTCGCAAGATACAAAATCAATATATAAAAATCTATTGTAATACCATATACCAGAAACAATTAAAAAATGAACATTCTAAACCAATATAATTTATAACAGTAAACAACACTAAACAAAAAGTCAAATATCTAGGAACAAATCTATTGAAATATCTACAAGAACTCTGCAATAAAAACTACTAAAACATTGTTAGAAAAGAAAAAAGGCCAGAAAACCTGAATAAACATTTTCCTAAAGAAGACATAGAGATGGCTAACAGGCACATGAAAAGATACTCAATACTGCTAATTATTAGAGAAATGCAAATCAAAACAATGAGATATCACCTCACACCTGTCAGAATGGCTATCATCAGAAAGTCTACCAATAATAAATGTTGGAGAGGATGTGGAGAAAAGAAAACCCTCCTACAATGTTGGTAGGAATGTAAATTGGTGCAGCCTCTATGGAAAACAATTTGGAGTTTCCTCAAAAAACTAAAAATAGAATGACCACATGATCCAGCAATTCCACTCCTGGGTATATACTCAGAAAAAACAAAGACTAATTCGAAAAGCTACATGCACCCCTACATTCACAGCAGCGCTATTTACAACAGTCAAGATATGGAAGCAACCCAAATGCCCAGCAACAGATAAATGGATAAAAAAGATGTGGTATATAACACAATGGAATGTTACTCAGCGAGAAAAAAAAAAATGAAATTCTGCTATTTACAGCAATGTGGATGGACCTAGAAAAAGTTGTGCTTCGTGAAATAAGTCAGAGAAAGACAAATATTGTATGGTATCACTTACATGTAGAATCTAAAAAACAATACAAATGAATATATGTACAAGGAATAAACAAGGAATAGACATTTTTCTGGAATAAAGATTCCAAAGAAAAATGGAGATATCTTCATGACAACAGAAACTCCTCTAATTCAGTAATAAAGAAAGAGGTGGGGGGCTTCCCTGGTGGCACAGTGGTTGAGAGTCCGCCTGCCGATGCAGGGGACACGGGTTCGTGCCCCGGTCTGGGAAGATCCCACATGCTGCAGAGCGGCTGGGCCCGTGAGCCATGGCCGCTGAGTCTGCGCGTCCAGAGCCTGTGCTCTGCAACAGAGAGGCCACAACAGTGAGAGGCCCGCGTACCGCCAAAAAAAAAAAAAAAAAAAAAAAAAAGAGGTGGGGAACATTTGAACAAACTTAAAAAGGAGATATAAAATTGCCCAAAAGTACTTATGAATAACAGCTGAATATCACTAATCATTAGGGAAATACAAATTAAAACCAAAGATACTTTCACACACCCATTAAAATGGAAAATTTTTTAAAAACTGACAATACCAAATGTTTAAAAAGTTGTAGAGCAACTGGAACTCTCATTGCTGGTAGGAATGTTAAACTGAACAGCCACTTTGCAAAAATGTTCAGCACTTTTTTACAAAGTTATACATACATTCACACTATGATTCAACAATTCTACTCCTTGGTGATTTAGCTATAAAGTGCATACTTTTTCCTTGCCCCTTCCTCCTTCAGGCTACCTAGAATGAAGACACAGTAGCTGAAGCTATACAATGACCATCTTGCAACCATAGGTGACCCTGAGAATGGAAGTCAGTGCAAAGGTTGGAAGAAGAGAAAGAGCACAAGTAAGTAGCTTCCTGACAACCAGGGAGCCACCAAGTCCAGCATAATCTATACAGTTTCAAACTTATTTTACTTCAGAGAAACATAAATCCACTATTATTTGTATATTTGGTAATATGCAGCCAAACCAAATCCTAACTGATATACTTCTCCAGATATACTCTCAACTCTTCATGCAACCTAAGACATTTCAATAAATAAGTAAATCTTTTCTTTGAATTGCTGCCCTTCCAGGATTCTATCTTGCATTTATGCTAAATATTACTTGTATTCAAACCTAGTCAAGAAGATATGTTATCTTCAAGATAGTACAGGATTAAATCAAAAGGATTTCACACAAAAGTACATTTATTTTTTTAAAAGAAATGTATTCAAAAAGGCATTCTCTCACCAATTTCCATCCTGAGGTCTGATTTTAGCAGTTTCTGATAACAGAAGCAAAAGAAATTGCTGAAGCACAGCACAGAAATATTTACTGCAAAATCACAGAAACTAGTGAGGAAAAAGTTATGACTGGAAAATCTGTAACACGGAAAATCCTTTCCTTCCGTTCCTTTGTCCCTAACACCATTCTAGAAGACAAATGGTTGTCTTTTCCATAATCCCTCACCCTCAACTACTAAACCTAAAAAGTTCTTTGAGAATGGTTTGAGAAAAATATAAACTCTATTATTAAAGGTGTTGGGAATAATATCTGAATACAATTTCTCCCTACTCATGCTCATACAGATTCTAGTTTTGCTTCTTCAATTTAAAATTAAAATGTATGGCTGGGGGGAATCATATGGTATGTGAATTATGTCTCAATAAAACTTTTTTTTTGAGTATGTGTATTTTTAGGAAAAACAGAAATGTTAAACAATTACCCCAGATACCTGTTTAGCATCAAAACAACTAAACTTTTGTTGTCTTTATCTCTTCTCATTTCTACTTTAAGTTTGTCCATTTCTACCACATATTTGGCTAGCCAAACACACTTTTCAGTTCACATTTGGTCAATCATATCGAATGCAATATCTCCCTAAACTATGACCAAACAACCAAGTATGGGGAGAGCCAAGAAAATTACATAACATAAATTGCACAAGGGCAGAGACAGTCCAGTTTGAGCTTCTTGTCAATGGTAATGGGAACATCATGTTTTCAACAGAAATCATCAGTGAATAAGAATTTGGATCTACTTTTCAGTAACTATTGTTTTAAAAAGGTCTCAGATATGAAACAATACATAAAGTATTTCAGAAACTATAATAGAATATATATGGTGAAAATGACTGGGCTGTGCACTGCATACCTTGATCCCTGAGGAATCCATCCTGAATCTGAGATTTCTTACTGTGTAGGTATATAGGAAGCACCAAGACACAGAAGAAGAATAAGCTTGAAAGGAAAGATGAATTTTAGATATTTGGAGTCAGAGGCACCTACAAGACAATTAAAAGGAAGATTTGTAGTAATCAGCTTGCTATATGAGTAGTTAGGATTTCTTGATTTGGGATTTGAGAGGCTGGGTATCCAGTATTACAATTCACAGAATAGGACATACAGAACAAGGATAGTTTTGGAGGAATGATGAATTCAATTTGGCACATTCTGAAATGAGTTACCTATAATATATCCAGACTGAGATATCCTATAGGCACTAGATTTATGAAGGCTAAGGGGAACATAATGTGCTTTTGCTACAGATTTCATAGTCATTATGCATAAAGAAGGTAGCTATAATCATAGATATATATGATGCCCAGATATAAGGTATAAGGTAGGACGAGAAGAAGGTCATAGATCAAATCCTTGAGGTCACACATTTAAGGACTACTCAGAAATGTCAAGCATGGAGGGCATAAAGAAGAATGTAGCAAAAGAAAAGAAACGGACAGAAATAAGAGGAAAACTAGAATTAACTGTGTAAAAATTCATTGATTACTGCATTTTCTTTGTATTTTAATAAAAATAAGGTTCCCTTAGAAAAGAAAAGAAGAGCAGAGAGCTTTATGAGAAGAGTTATCAAGTATTATGAAGAGGTTAAATAAGACAGAAACAGAAGGGAAAAAATTCACTGTACTTGGTAATTAAGAAGTTAGTAAAGACTACCTATAGGGAAAGGATCTGAAGGGTAAGAATGGCTTTTTATTTTCATTTGGTTTCATTATTTTGAGTTTTATCATCTCAAGCAAGGCTTTCAACTTAGAATTCTTACCCAGAAGAATACAGGCATTCCCAAACATTTGAAGATTCAAAGTTTACCTCAAAAGCAGCATTTAAGAAGTTACTTTCTTGAGATATAATATACCAAAAAATCCTCAATATAAGCATTGTTGTTTTTCAAATTTAAAATTACCTACAAAGCACTAAACTGTTAAGTATGGTTACTGAACAGAACATAGATGTTAGTCTTAACATAAAAGTACAAATTTTAGAGGCTGAGAGGTGAAAGCAAGGAGGGAAGCTAAACAGAAACTTGGGAGAGAAGCGTTAACCTTAGAAATTGAGAAATCAACAAATATTGCCAATGGTTGCTGGAACAAGAAATAAAGTTACAAATATATTACCCTAAGTTACAATGATAGCTAATATAAGAAATAAAATAGTGAAATGTGTAATCTGAGGAAAAGAGGAGGAACACAGTGGTATAGGTAACAAAGAGATTGAAATACCAGAAGTTAACAGGGTCAAAATGGTCTCCCTCTGGAGAAAAGGATGAAAGTTGGAAGAACAGAGCTTTTCATTGCAACTGGACTGTTGTGGATTATTAGCTCTTCTGTGTGATCTGACTTTTTAAACCAATGTAAATGAAACATCTAGGGAAAAAAAATAAGAGAGTAATTAGGAAATAAGAAAATCAAGGTGGCAAGGCTATTCTTAAGGGTGAAGAGCAGAAAAGAAAAAGGATACATAACTGCTGATAGTTAAAGATCAAAGGAAAATATAAAAATAAGCTAAAACATATTCTTGAGCTACTAGAGGGGGAAAATAATGATAATGCCAAAGAAAGTGGTGAAAAACAAACAAAGGAATGAGGTGTTAGCCCTAGAAAAGATAGAAAGGAACAAGATCAAGAGCACAGTGTGCAAAAAGAAAGCTAAAAACAGGAGGATATAACCAGAGTGGTATAATTAACAGTTTACAACTTCAGAGATGGACTACTGTTGTAAAGTATGGACAACACTGCAGAGTCAAAGACAGAAACTGTAAGGTGTCCTTGGGTGAGTTCTTCAGCAGATAATGAAATGAACTATGATAATGTTAGGAGAAGTGGTTTAAAGAAAAACTAAGTTAGATGCCAAAAATTCTCAATTAATGACATGGGAGTAGACAAGTGAAGAGTAGCATAAAACATCAGGGTAGACTGAGGATGATATAAGCTGCATCATAATCATTTCAAAGGACAAGATTTTTTGTTTTTGTATTAGCATAGTAGATGTTATAGAAATAGCAGTGTAAATACTTCCTCTAGACCCTAGGGTAGATGTAATGCAATATCTTTAGGCAAGGCAACATTCAATGAAGGTAAGAAAGCAGAAGAAAAATGATGCTACAGAATATCCAATTTATAAGGGAATAAGGAATTTGGAAGGACCTTATAGAAAGGACTAAGTATTAAGAAGACATAATATGTAAAATATTTTCTGGCAGTATATGAGAATTTTGAATTCAATCAAGCCTGTAAAATAGCAATTTACAGGAAATGCAGAGAACAGAGGAAAACATTAAATTACACCATGAGGATATGATCAGCAAAACCTGCATTGTGGGAAACCAGAACCAACATAGTTAAAAAAGCAAAGGGCTTCCCTGGTGGCAAAGTGGTTGAGAGTCCGCCTGCCCATGCAGGGGACACGGGTTCGTGCCCCGCTCCGGGAAGATCCCACATGCCGCGGAGCAGCTGGGCCCGTGAGCCATGGCCACTGAGCCTGCGCATCCGGAGCCTGTGCTCTGCAACGGGAGAGGCTACAACAATGAGAGGCCCGCGTACAGAAAAAAAAAAAAAAAAAAAAGCAAAAAAGAGAAGAGATGAAGGAAACATATATCAATAGATTAAAAAAAACTGTAAAGTCACAGCTGTAGACCTATTTGGATCTTAGTATTTTTAAAGAAACTATAAAAAAGAAAAAACATTTATATCAATTAGAAATTTAATTACTTGCTAAATACCTACAGATATTAAGGAATTGTGATTCCTTTATTTTTAAAAAAGTTCCTATATTTTAGAGGTACGTAAAGAAATATTAAGGAAAAAAAATATGATGTCTACAATGTGCTTCAAAATAACGCAGTAGTGGGGAAAATAGATAGAACCGAACTGACCACAGGTTATAAGGACTACTGAGGCTGAGTGATAAAAGTATGAGAGTTCATTATACATTATCTCCACTTCTTTATGTTTAAAATTCTCCCTAACAAAAAAGATTTTTTTAAAGGATGTCTGTTATATTTTATCTAGCATTTCTTAAGAAGAGTGTTTTCAGGTTATTCAATAAGAAAATTTCAGAATATAAAGTTCCAGATTTTATTTTGTATTTTATAATTCACCTCTCATGCAGGTGTTAAAGAACTCTGTAAAATTTGCTAAAGCTATCTTTTAAAGATACTGATCTCTAAATGCAGTAAAAGTTTAATTTACTTCTATTCAGACAAAAAAACAGTGCCTCTAATTATCCTTAAAAATATCCCAAACAGGATTTTTTTTTTTTTTTTTTTAGCGGTACGTGGGCCTCTTCACTGTTGTGGCCTCTCCCGTTGTAGAGCACAGGCTCCGGACGTGCAGGCTCAGCAGCCATGGCTCACGGACCCAGCCGCTCCGCGGGATCTGGGATCTTCCCGGACCGGGGCACGAACCCGTGTCCCCTGCATCGGCAGGCGGACTCTCAACCACTGCGCCACTAGGGAAGCCCCAAACAGGATATTTTTAAGATGTTCAGTACTATCACCATTGTATTTCTAAAATATCTGATCAAACTTAACACTCTCCTTTACAAAACCAGTTTGTATTAAATAATCTGCAAGAAAAAAAGCATTGTAAGAACTTACGAAAGATACCTTTTTAAACTTTTCCCTGACTATACTTAAATATTTAATTTATTATCTAGTTTAAGAATTACTAATCCCAATTCTTGTCCCTTGTCTAATCTCATCACATTGTTCACCACATTTCTTCTTTGACTTCCTTCATCTTTAAAATAATGATACAATCACTGTACATTGTACTGAAATAATTTAAAACAATGGTTCTCACCCTGGCTACAAGTTAGAATAACACTGGGAACTCTATAAATACCAGTGCCTGAGATCAAAGGAACGATATGATGGTCTCATAGAAACTTTACAATAATTATTAGTCATGATCAAAGATACAAGGGAAAGATTAATATTCATGAAAAGAAGAACTATAAAAGAAAATAATTTCAGCAGAATGTGTGGGATAATGATAACCTAGAAAAAGATGAAGAGAGGAGTAGTAAATTGGAAGGTAGTACTAAGAAATTCAACCAGAAAGCAACGATAAAGACAATAAAAATGAAAATATAGTTAAGAGACATGGAAAACCATCAAGGAAACTATTTTTTAAGAGTGAAAAAAAGGTATTTTCAGACATTTCAAAGCAATATAAAGACAAAATGTTAAACTACACACATATTCTGACTAAAGGAACTATTAAAAGATACATTTTAATAAGAAGAGAATTCAGACAGAAAGCATTTAAGGTTCAGCAGTAAGCACCAAAATTGATAAATTATTGGTAAATGGTATTAGGTAATGACAGGTGTTTTTAAGTGAAGGGGGGAAAACACCTCAAGAAATATGTGAAACCGAAACTTCATATAAGAGTAAGAAGAGAGGGTGTTTGATTGCTTCTTACCTATAATAGGGTTCAAGGCAGGCCACCCCAAAATATGCCATTTTGGCATACTGATTATTTTGAATTAAAGTTACTTAAGAAACAGCTGGTATAAGAAGAACATTCTGACCCACCTTTGTTTCTTGAAAGCGGGAAATAAATCTCCCATGTGAAGGTATCCTCCATACACTAGGAGGATAGAAGGCATCCTTATCACCAGAGACAGGGAATTCAAGATTGAGAAAGCTATATAAACTCAGTTACTTCATTAATTTGCTATCCCAAGCTCAAATCCCTTTGTTGTCCCAAAACTTCACAAATAATTGTTTCTTTGTCTAAAAGGGTATATCAACAGCCTTCTTTGGTCACTTCTTAGGTCCCGTATCTATGGGACCTCCATATGTATCAAATAAAATTTGTTTTTCTCCTGTTAATCCCTCTTGAGCAATTTAATTATTAGACCAGCCAAAAGAACCAAGAGAAGTAAAGGGGAAATTTTACCTTCCTCAACAGTTTTGGCATAGTCAGTAGGATCTTCATTTGCTGGAAAACTGCCTGTTCCCAGGACTGCTACAGTTGAGAAATCCTGACACCTTTGATAAGAGCTTACAGCAGGTAAGAATTCTTACCATGTCCACCTTCTGAATCTCTGTCTGTAGGGTTCCAATGAAAGCAAAAGTGGTGACAGCCCTTTTCTTTCTAAATTTAGATTAACAGAAGAAAATATTTGTGTAACAAGTGTCTTTGGCATAGAAACTCTGGTAAATTTAATATGAGTACTTTTGGTTTTTATTGATCCTTTTCCTCCCAGAGATGGTCACCATTTTTATTTGTCTCTGTTGTGTCATTTGTACTAAGGAGGAAAATCCACAGGCTAGAACATAGGCATAAGCCCTATAAGCCTGTTATTTGAACCAGATTTCACAGACTAGTGAGTTCAGTTCTCATCAGACCAGTATCTGTTTAGACAAACTCTGCTGTGGGTTCCCTATGTAAAAACCAGATGAGGTTTTTCATTTCACCTTGTTCTACATCCTGAGAGCTTGGCTTTGTGTCCAATGAAAATATTCTCTCTTATCTCTACCATCTGAAAGGTACACTTCCCAGGGTGTACCAAGGTGACCAATCAAACATACTGAGGTGCTGAGACATGAAGTCACAAGCAGCACTCTGTCCAGCGGTGTGAGATCTCAGGGTAATCTGTCATAAGGGGTCCCAGTCCATAAGAGGCCTTTGTCATCTAACCTTTGTTGTTTTGTTAGTGCTGGAAAAGTCCCATTCCAGTAACACCCGCCTAGTGTTACAGTTTAGCAGGTCTGTAATTGGAGGTGTCTCACATTCTTGGGGAAACCAGAGATACAGTTTTCACTACACAATTCTTACACCTATGCAACAAAGGACTTTGCTTTCTTAGACTATCTTGAGGGTATGAACTTTCTGGATAATGTGAGAGCTGCATCTCTTGCCCTCTCTTTGGGGACACCTCTTGCATCCATAGTTAAGCCATAAAAATGCTTATTTATGGTTTAAGTTGCTATTAAGAAGATCCTACTTGTCAAAGCCCAGACAGTAGATCCTTTGAACTGGAAAAACTTCTAAGTTTTCTCATCTTAACTGTCTTATTGGTACCTATGGAAAGACCAAAGTTAAAAGTGCATACAAAGAAGTATAACGACTAGCCTTAGGTACTCCTTTAACGAGATAAAAGAACAGAAATTAAACTCAGAACAAAATTAAAAATCAAATCTGACATAAATCTCCCTTCTCCTCCGTCTTACACACCTCTTGTCCCCAGCTCTATCCCTGACCCTCCGGAAGACCATTTGGGTCTATGGGACAATGGTCTAAATACCACCCCTCATGGAGGAAAGAGATAGCCAGAACCTCTCCCAGGACTGCCTGCAAATGACCAGGAAATGACTCAGCTAGAGGCTAATATTCAAGGCATGATAGGAATGATATTAGAGGATTTCTCCCCTACAGTGAATTGGACTAAGGTCATATTATGCAGTAAGACGTAAAATTTTAAATAGTAATTACCTTAGAGTTCTGGTAAGAGGCAAATACACTCCAAAACTCCCAAGAGAAAACCTGCATTCTTTCTCCGTCCCTTAAAGATGTAAACCTTACTATATCTTTGGAATGAAATATCCCAGGTGTATAAAACAATGCCCAACTCACCTGAGACTACAGAGAGAAAGAGGACTTTTTAAAATACAAACTGCTAAAAGAGTTCTCTTGCCCAAACTCTAGAACGCAGCCTCCTTAAGATCACTTGTCAAGAACAAATACAAATCTTAAAAGTATTCTTCATAAACATTAACAAAAAGCTTTAAAGCAGGTAACTTGAACTTGTGCCACAAGAGACACAATTATGTATAAATTAGTTTTGTTTTAGTCACTTGATTCATGGCTAAAGTTTTGGAATAAAGCTCTAAGATCTCTGTGTCAGTCTGTATATTTGATCTATGTACGTACATTATAGTGTATTTTTCTACCTCCAGATGGTGCTGCCAAAATTAATTGGTAAAGAGCTCTATGTAATTGATTTAGAGAAAAGTAAGCATTTATGTAAACCAAATATACTCTCAGATATACAGAAACTAACCCAAATGTTTTTCATGTTCATATGATCTGGGATAATCTTTGATAATAAAAGCTGGCTTAAATTTATTGGTTTAAGGGCTTCACTCGTGGCGCAGTGATTGAGAATCCGCCTGCCAATTTGGAAGACATGGGTTCCAGCCCTGGTCCGGGAATATCCCACATGCTGCAGAGCAACTAAGCCCGTGCGCCACAACTACTGGGCCTGCACTCTAGAGCCCGTGAGCCACAACTACTGAGCCCGCATGCCACAACTAGTGGAGCCCATGCTCCTCAACAGGAGAAGCCACCACAGTGAGAAGCCCACGCACCGCAACGAGGAGTAGCCCCCTCTCGCCACAACTAGAGAAAGCCCGCGTGCAGCAACGAAGACCCAACACAGCCAAAAGATAAATAAATAAATAATAAATTAATTTAAAAAAAAAGTTTATTGGTTTAAGAAAAGCAAGCATGTCTTCAAAATCTGTCAAGAAAAATAACTTAAGTTGGTGGTTAACTATTTAATGTCTAATCCAAGCAAATCCAAGTTTTAAATAAATTTAAATAAGAGTTTATACCTAGTTAACTAAATAATGGATATTCCAGATAGGATGGTATACTGAGATATCGATTGCTAAACACAGTTTGTCTAGTTTTGACTTCCTAATTTTTGCAGAGGCAAAGGATACTTGAGTCCATTAATAAATACGTTTTAGGCCACAATGAAAAAAATTTCTTATAAGAATACACTTCTAAAAATTTTTTAATTTATAACTTTGCTAATCTAAACTACTACAGGATGTTAATATAGGATATTTCACAAGTGCCTGCTTCCTAGTTTTCAGTGGAAAGCAAAGATTACAAATAGTTTAAAAGGTTGGAAGAACAGCTAAGACTACAAAGTGAACCAAAGAGAAAATGTCAGAACACAGAGTAATAAGCATAAATTAACTCTACACAGACTGTGTGCATTGGTGCTGAAAGAATGCATGCAACAGAGTAGGTGCCATCTTTGGAAGGTGAGAAGCAGTGGAGCACCCATGAGTGCCTTCTCCTACTGTGGAAGGATTTACTCTAATTTCTATAATTTTAATGTAACTTTTTCAAACTGTGGTCATGGAATATGGGTGAGTTATGATTAACATTTGAAAAAAATGCACAGGTTATCTATATTTTATATAGATAAATGGATAATATATATCTTCAATTTTATCTATAATTTGTAGATAGGTAAAATAAGCCCTTATTATCTATATACAAATAGAATAGTTTCACAAAGTGTAAAATAGAGTGCATGCATGACATACTTAAAATAGGAAATACATGTCAGTTTATTAAACTTTTACTTCAGTTACTTACATGGTTTTGCATGTGTAGGTGTGTGACGAGCCATAATATACAGTGTATTTCTTACTGTGGAATGACCCAACGTGTTTGAAAGCCACTGCTCTTATACCACAGTAAACTGAACAACAAAAGGGTCTATGCAGCCAGCTGAAAGGCCAGGACAAGATCACCCTTCCTGTTAGGTACAGACACAGTGATAACTCCTTAAGGCCAGGCTGTTATCATTCTCTGATAGGCTCATACTTTGTCACCTTGTCTTTTCAGATTTGCAATCAGGCAGCAATCTTTGCTTAAAAGACCTTCCTCCATTTCTTACAACTATTTGCAAGACTGGGAATTCTGATGGTGGCTTCCCAGATATTCATAGCTCTGCCATCAGTTTAGAAGTTGTTGTCCCATCTTTCAAATGTTTATTCTGCCTATTCAACTTAGAGTTTGTCTTCAGCAATAATATGGGGATCCTGTTGCCCCTGCCTGTTCTATAATATCACAGTGTAGTAGAGCAATGTCAGGATGAAGCTGTAGACAGGAGTGAATCTCATATTGTAATTTCCAAAAAGCATACGGCTCGTTTTAATTATATTATATAGAAGCAGTTTATACTCATTTAATGTAGCACATAGTCAATTATGCTATCCTCTAAATCTGTAATTATTCGGTATCAACTGCCTTGCATAATTTCTTTTGCACATAAGCTTCGTAAGCTTCTGAAATTGAGAAAATAATATTTGAACTAATAAGGTTTAAATTTTCAGGGAAAAAAATAGGCTTTTAAAAAAATACAGACTGCTATAGAACTTCCCCTGTCAAAACTGATCTGTAAAAGACCTGACATTTTTTTTACAAAACTACTAGAAATACTAAGGGTAAGAGAAAATGGCTGTATATGAAACGCAGAATGTGTGTTTACAATAAAATAAAGTATAAAGAATGGAGATGGATTTTTGGTAAAGGAGAAGAAAAAAGAAAGCAATTTTGAACTAAAGTAAAATGACTGTTCCAGAATAAGAAAGAAAAAAGACAGGACAAAAGCTGAGTGGATACAGAAAGGTGCAGAGGTGTGTGGAAAAGGAATATTGAAAAAGGAATTTTATGTGTGCTCAAGCTGGCTAAGATTGGGATGGATTTAACTGAGTTTAAAAAATGAATGAATTTTAATAACAAAAGTATACTGGTGGAAAACTAGGTTTTGGTTTTCTAAAAGAACCAAGCTTTCCTAGACTATTGGTCTGCAGGCAGAAGACATAAATAGACATTTCTCCATGGAAGACACACAGATGGCCAATAAGCACATGAAAAGATGTTCAACATCACTAATTATGAGAGAAATGCAAATCAAAACCACAATAAGGTATCACCTCACACCTGTCAGAAGGGCTATCATCAAAAAGGCTATAAATAACAAATACTGGAGAGGATGTAGAGAAAAGGCAACTCTCATATGCTTGTTGGTGGGAATGTAAATTGGTGCAGCCACTATGAAAAAGAGTATGGAGGTTCCTTAAAAAGCCAAAAATAGTACTACCATATGATCCAGCAATTCCACTCCGGGTATATATCCCAGAAAAAAATGAAAACACTAATTCAAAAAAATACATGTACTGCAATGTTCATAGCAGCACTATTTACAATAGCCAATACATTAACACAACTCAAGTGCCATTCAACAACTGGTTTAAGATGTGAGATTACACACACACACACACACACACACAGAGGAATATTACTCAGCCTTAAAAAAAATGAAATATTGCCATTTGCACCAATATGGATGGACCTAGAGAACATCATACTAAGTTAAGTCAGAAAGAAAAAGACAAATATCATAGATGTCATTTATATGTGGAATCTAAATAATAATTACAAAAGAACCTATGCACAAAACAGAAACATACAAACATAGAAAACAAATTTATGGCTACAAAAAGGAAAAGGGAGGTGAGGGATAAATTAGGAGTTTGCGATTAACACATACAAACTACTATACATAAAATAGATAAGCAACAAGGATTCACTGTATAGCACAGGAAACTATGTTCAATATCTTATAATAACCTATACTAGATAATAATCTGAAAATATATATATAAAACTGAATCACTTTGCTGTATACCTGAAACTAACACAATATTGTAAATCAACTATACTTGAATTAAAGAAAAAAAAAAGGGTAAAGAAAGGTTTTTCTTTACCTTTAAGTAATCTGCATAGGAAACAAAGATTCTGAGTTTTATCAAAATAATTTCCTGTGCTTCTTGTTGTTTTATCAGGTCTTGGATTACTTTTAAAAAAATAACTGAGGCTTCTCTATTAAAAGAGCTAAGCTTTTTTACAACTATGTAACATTCTGTATTTGCCTTTGAAATCTTTTAATTGTCACTGCAGTTAGATGGATAACTAAGTATTATTTCACAGTGACCTATGATCCTATTTAATCTAGTGTTTTAAAACCTTTTAGTATTTTTGGAAAAATTCCCAAAATTCAAATTCTAAATAGTCTATTTGACCTTGAACAAACTTCGGATTTTTCAGAGAGTCCCCTGGAACATCTCAAAAGATCTGTTCTCTCTCCTTATAAAAGGAAATATTAAACTAATTAAGCTTATTTGGTTATTAAATTACATGGCAGACATTATCAAGTAAGTGATGATAAACCTTCTTAGCTTATATTGTATGTGTAAATGTTATTACTACAAGTGTTCAATGACTATATGAAATTCAAAAAAGAATCTGATATGTACTCGTATAGTTATTACTTGTAATTCTATTTACTATCTTAAAACATATGTCACAAAACTGACTAAATTTCCTTGTCAATTGCATAATACACTCTCATCAAATCTTTAACCATGGGCATTTTTAAGTCTTTTTTAAAATGTACAGTTATCATTTTACTCTTTTACGTTTTTAGTGTTCCTGTAAAAGTGTTTCACCTTCACAGAGATTCATATAAAGGACTCTGACAAGTACTCTAGAATACAAGTTTCTGGTAACTTTAAAATCATACCATTGGGACTTCCCTGGTGGTCCAGCAGTTGAGACTCCGCACTCCCAATGCAGGGGGCCCGAGTTCGATCCCTGGTCAGGGAACTAGATCCTACATGCATGCTGAAACTAAGAGTTCGCATGCCACAACTAAAGAGTCCACATGCCGCAACTAAAGATCCTACATGCCACAACTAAAGAATCCCGTGTGCAGCAACAAGGATTCCAAGCGCTACAACGAAGATCCTGTGTGCCGCAACTAAGTCCCGGTGCAGCCAAATAAATAAATAAATATTTTTTAAAAATCATACCATTAATAAATAAATAAAATTAAAAATCATACCATTGAACTGGGTAAGAATTTCCATAAGTCTAATAGAGACAATGGTGGCTTCATGAAACTGCTGACAAAAGATCAAGATCAACAAAAATTAAATAGGACTGAATAAACTAAGGAGGATGATTATAATATTTATGACTTTTTGTTTAAAATATTGCTCTTTAATGTTTTGTTTTCTCAGATTTAAGAAAACCTTCTTCTTTTCTCTTAAACTATTTTGGCCTACAACAATTTGATAAAATACACCTTTGTAAGCAAAGATGGCACACTTACCTTTTTCTTCCTACCTCATCCCTCCAGAATTTAGAAACTCTCAGTGAGTATACTTATTTTCATGGCAATATAGTTCTCTGCATGAGTTCAATAAGGATCTGGTCTACAAGGATCTTGTAGCAGGATACAATCAGAAACATTGGTCATGTTACCAAGGCTTTAACTGGTAATATTTGGTCATACTTGAGAAAGATACGCATTGACCAAGTTTTGACTAGATAGCTTTAAGGAACTATGGTTGACTTTATGGAGTCAATAAAGCCCTCTGGAAAAAAAAATCAACCTTCTACCTTGCTTACACAATCCCCAGCAGCCTTACCAGGTGAGTAAAAAAGTCACTTCCTGGCAGGTACAAAAACCTCAGAATATTTGGGGGACCTTGAGAAGAGAGAAAGTCACCCAAATCTATAGGTATTGCAAGCCAAGTTTCATGGCAAGTTCTTGGCTCAACTTCTTAGCCATGAGAGACGTTTAAAAGTTCAATCTCAGATTCTTTATGAAAAGTTCCAGCAAAGCAGACTTAAAAGAGCCTATATAGTCGACCGCTATTCTTGCTGCTCTTATGTAAATAAGCGAAGTTTATTGAAACTAGACTTAATTTGCAAAAAAATTAGTCTTACTACGGTTATCTTTAATAGAATTAGGAGGGGGTGACTGTAGAGAAAAAATTATGTTTCAGTAGAAACTATACTACACACTTGTGGATATTAGATTCTAGTTCTGTTAATTGTCTTTTAGGTTTTGTTCTCTACCTGTAAACTGGACTAAATCCTGAATTCTCAGTTCCTCCAGTATTTGGCTACAGCGCTTCAAATTAACATTTCTGATTTTTTCTCCCACCCTTCTGACTTAGAAGCATCCAAGGCCATACAGACTAAATTTGGACAACTTGATATAAACTTCACAGCAGTCAACACAACAGCTTAATTTTCATAGACAATCTTCATGCCTGTTGCTATATGACCACTCAGAAAGATCACCAGAGACATTCAAACTGAAAACTAGGAAAATCTATCACATTGCCACTGTCTACCCTTACTCCATCTGAAGATACTTCAGCCAGACATCAAGAAATCTTCTCAAATGACTGCCTTCAGAACCAGGATTTATAGTCTGCTCTAATCATTAACCATTGTTTTTCTTTTGTTTCAACAGAAATGTCTTATTAAATATCTGATTTATTGCACAATATAAGACTAACTTTGGGAGCCCAGCTGCATCACCACCTCCTAAAATGAGACACAACTGTTTGGCTGAACTGACCTATTTTCAAGACTAAGGGATTAATGAAATGAAATAATGAAGCAATCTACCAGCTCACCTTGTAATATGTGAAACTTCCAGGGAAGTTTCAGAGTAACAGCATCAGCTACCAGTGCCATAGTGTATGTACAATTAGGCTGTTATTTAAAGAGAACAAAAGCAGGCGATATGGTCTCAGCTCTACTGGCTAATTAGTCTAGAACTTGTTCTTCCTCAATTTTTCACTTAAACACTGAGTTACATTCATTTTAATTACATTAAACTGAATGAAGATATGTTTTCTTTTTATTCCAAGTATTTCGTGTGATCATTAAAGAGATTTTGAGAATTTCTCTTTTGTCAAAAATGGAATGTCCTCCTCACACAACCTAAGAAAAATGGACTCTAGATATACGAGGAAAATTTAGAAGGAAATTTTTTTAAGAGATAGGTTTTTTAATGTTTTTATCTTACATTCACATCATCTAATCCATTATGCTGCACACATTGTTTGAATAAAAACATTAAAAATCTTTTTGCTAGAAATGGCATAGACTATTATATTAAGTGTGCAATTAACTAAAGAAATCTCAGCTATAATTGGAATAGGGACAGGCCTGTAGAGGCCCTGCCATGCATCATCAATTGCTCTGAACAGGAAGCCATATGCCTGTATTTCTGACAGAAAGGTGCCTCTACTTTACTATCCAGCAGGAAGAAGAAAACTTCTCTGTGCTCCACCAAAGCTCAGCGAATCAGACTTGTAGCAGCCCAACCAATGAGAATCATACTTTGCATTCCCAGCTTCTATCAATGGACTCTTTGGTTAACACAGTCCCGCCCAGCTTCCCCCTTTTCCTTATAAAAGTAAGTTCCCCTTTTTTGTTCTCTGGATTTGCCCATGGGCCACCACAGCTTGCATTTCCCAAACTGTAATTCCTCTTCCCAAATAAACCAACTTTTGCTGGTAAAATAAATGGACGTTGTATGACTAAACCTGACATTTTTGGTGTCAGAAGTAGGACCCAAACAAGGTGAACCCCAAGAGACGATGACTCCCAGAATCAAGAGAGGTACCAACACCAACCCCTTGTGCTCATCGCTGTCGTGAGCTGCTACAAGTTTTCAGTTTGCTAAGTCTCCTCTCAAATTCCAAGCTCTGCTCTTTTTGCATTTTGAGCTTTCTGACTTTACTCAGGATCTAGAAAGGCTTGGTCCTTTCTGGTTCAAGGCTCTGACTTTGGTGAGTACTCAGTTGCTTTCTGCAGTGTGTAGTAGTGAGGGGTTTTGGGGGGGAGGAGGGCAGGATCAAGGTAACTGGGATCCAAGAATTTATTTTATTCCTTTTGGAGTCTTGGCTAGGACTCTCAAACTTCTTGGGTTCTCAGGTCATATTAGGGAAATGGGATTCTGGTTATCTAAATGCTCTGAGCAGAGCCCTCTGAGGACTCCAGCCAGTTTCATGTTTAAAAACTATGGACCCCCAACATGCACATTTTTAACTAAGTAACCTGAACAAACTACAAGTAATTGGAATTACAATGGCCAGTATAGGGAACATTCAATCTCCCCAAACTTGTATTTCTTCAGATTAAATTGGAACACTGCCTTTCTAAAATTAAACAAAATATATCCAAATGTGCACAAAACTCTAAAATTTCCACTTTGCAAGACAGCATTTCTAAATTGGATGAAACAAAAAAAAATTAAAAAGAACAAAATGGCTTCTGAAGCCTCATGCTCCTTGTGTTCCCCTCCCCCAACTTCTTTGTGTCAGGAGCGACCTTGTGTGTCTTCCCTGACCACCCATTTGTCTCAGACTCCACCCCAGCAGCCATCTTGTGCTCAGCCCCAACCCCATGCCATCTTTCTCTTTCTTCCTCTTCAAAAACCTACCCCTTTAAAATTGGACCCTCTGAAGATCCAAATGCTAGACTCCTAATTACTGTTTCTAAGTTAACTTGAGCAAATAAACAACTGGAAGAAAAATTTCAAACAGTAATTGCCCCAGATTTTTGGTAATAGGCAAATATACTCCAAAACTCCTAGAAGAAAACTTGCTTTCTGTTTCTCTTTGTTAAAGTCTTTTGGTAAGTCACCCAACCTGTTCAAAAGGGGAAACACTTGTTTTAAATAAGTCCACCTTTAGAGGCACCCTTAAAAGAGAGGATTCCAAACCTCTTGGGAGACAATGTAATGCATTTTTTGATTGGTAAGCAGAAGCTTGTAAAAGACAAATTGACTCCAAAAACAGCTCTAAAAAGATCCTTACAGCACACAAATACAAATTGTATCAGCACACATAAAATTTTTAATGAAATTACATGGTCCCTGTTTGCATCTGCCTGCATGTTCATGTGGGTATATACATATTGTAAATATGTATCTTTACAACACGTGTATATACACACATGCTGTAAAACGTGTTGTATTTTTTCTTTTCTACCTTCAGAAGGTATTGCTAAAATTTACTTGTAAAAGAGTTCTATTTAATTGGCTTACGCAAAAGGGAGGAAATATGGGGATATATGTATATGTATAGCTGGTTCACTTGGTTATAAAGCAGAAACTAACACACCATTGTAAAGCAATTATACTCCAATAAAGATGCTAAAAAAAAAACCCAAAAAACAAGCACTTATATGAATTAAAGAAATATTACAGAAACCAACCCAAAACCTTTTCAAATTCACATGATCAGGCTTCCCTGGTGGCACAGCCGTTAAGAATCTACCTGCCAATGCAGGGGACACGGGTTTAAGCCCTGGTCTGGGAAGATCCCACATGTCACGGAGCAACTAAACCCATGCACCACAACAACTGAGCCTCCACTCTAGAGCCTGCGAGCCACAACTACTGAACCCATGTACCACAACTACTGAAGCCCGTGCACCTAGAACCTGTGCTCTGCAACAAGAGAAGCCATTGCAATGAGAAGCCTGCGCACCTCAACAAAGAGTAGCCCTCGCTCACCGCAACGAGAGAAAGCCCGCATGCAGCAATGAAGAGCCAACACAGCCAAAAATAAATAAATAAAATAATTTTTTTTTAAAAGTTCACATGATCTAGGATTAAATTTTAGTTAATGAAACCCAGCTTAAGGTTGTTGGTTTCATTAAAATAGGCATGTCTTTGGGCTTCCCTGGTGGCGCAGTGGTGGAGAGTCCACCTGCCGATACAGAGGACACAGGTTCGTGCCCCAGTCCGGGAAGATCCCACATGCCGCGGACTGGCTGGGCCCGTGAGCCACGGCCGCTGAGCCTGCGCGTCCGGAGCCTGTGCTCCGCAACGAGAGAGGCCACGACAGTGAGAGGCCCAAGTACCGCAAAAAAAAACAAAAAAATAGGCATGTCTTTGGAGTTATCAATAGTGTAAATAACGGGGCATACAATTTTCCCTTTACCTGGGTAGATGGAAGGCAGGGCCTGAGAGCTCCCCCTACAGGCCTGTCCCAATTTTAGCTCAAGTTTCTTTAATTTATTCCACATTTTCCCCTTTTGATGAAAATCTTTCCTTGAAAGCATCACTGATCAAGAGTCAGGATCTCCACATGTAGGGGCACATTTAGTCTAAAGCCATAGGCTAAAATTTGTAAACAGAGGGGTTTTTAATGCTTTAAAACAAAAGTAATTTGGTTGTGGGAGGGGAAATGCTATATCCTTTCATTATCCAAAACTTGTGTTTGCTAAAGAAAACGTTTCTCTGTGAAGTTGATACCTTAAACCAAAAGATGCTACACAGAAAGCAGTAGGCTATTTGCTAATCTTTCTTTACTTGTGCATTTACAGACTCTTTCTTCATCTGAAATTCACCTACAAAATGCTGTAATAGTGCAAAAGAACTTCTTCTTTGGATTAATCAAGAGGAACAGTGTCTAGGATGAAATAAGAATGCCACTACATAAAAATATGTATGTGCTACAGAGCACCAGTAGGCACATGAAAAGATGCCCAGCATCACTAATTATTAGAGAAATGCAAATCAAAACTACAGTGAGGGGGGGCTTCCCTGGTGGCGCAGTGGTTGAGAGTCCGCCTGCCGATGCAGGGGACACGGGTTCGTGCCCCAGTCCGGGAAGATCCCACATGCCACGGAGCGCCTAAGCCCGTGAGCCATGGCCACCAAGCCTGAGCGTCTGGAGCCTGTGCTCCGCAACAGGAGAGGCCACAACAGTGAGAGGCCCGTGTACTGCAAAAAAAAAAAAAAAAAAAAAAAAAAAATCATTGCTATTTACTCTTCCTCATGTTCTTCTTCGTACCCTTACACATTTTAAGTTGGACATTTCCACTAATTTCTTTGGTGTATTTTAAATCCACCCACTTTTTTTTTTAACATCTTTATTGGAGTATAATTGCTTTACAATGGTGTGTTAGTTTCTGCTTTACAACAAAATGAATCAGTTATATATATACATATGTTCCAATATCTCTTCCCTCTCGCGTCTCCCTCCCTCCCACCCTCCCTATCCCACCCCTCCACGTGGTCACAAAGCACCGAGCTGATCTCCCTGTGCTATGCGGCTGCTTCCCACTAGCTATCTACCTTACCACTTTAATTATTTCTTACCCAAAAATCTTTCACATGTGTACATCCTTTCCAAACCCAACATCTAAGCAAAAAAAAATGAAATAAAGGAAATAAAGACTGATACAGAATTGGACTACATAAAATTATAAATATCATAATCAAAAGTTTTTGTAAAATTGAGAGAAAAACGTGTTACAAAGGTTTAATGTATTTATACAACCAACTGTTACAAATCAGTAAGAAAATGGACAAAGAACATGAACAGTCATTTCACAAAAGAAACACAAATATTCCCTAAACTGAAAACATGGTCAACATGATTAATAATCAGAGAAAAGTAAATAATTATGAGGTACTGTTTCTTCCCTATCACAATGGCATAGATTAAAAAGATCTGCAATACCCAGTGTTGGCAAGGATATTAAAAACAATAATATCTGAATTTTTTCCATTTAAAAAGGACAAGAGCAGTAATATGCATACAAAGAATTCTATGAAACACTGGTTATAATAATGAAAAGAAGTTTTAATGACCTTAAAGGGATCTGATCAATTAACTATGGTATACTTAGCGAAGAGAATACTGTAAGGACATTAAAAATGATGTCCACTGACTTATCCTTAGCATTATATGCAGTGCATAGCTTAAAATGGACACTAAGTATCTACTGAATGATTGACTGTATTATTTATTTAATGGATGATTGATTAAATGTTGATTGATATGGTTGAGTGCATAGGTGGGTGAGGGACTGATTGACACTGAGTGACCAACTGATCCACTGAGTGACTTGAATGACTGACTGACCCGCTGAATAAGTGACTGATAGGATGAATGTGTGAGTGAGTGCATGATGAGCCAAGAGAGTAATCAACTAACCAAATGAGTGACAGACTGAGTTGAGTGACCCTCTGACTGAATAAGGAAAGGACTAAGTGAATAAATGAATTAATGAATGAATCTCTAATCACTGAAATGGAAAAGTCTCTACAATACACACTCTTGAGTTAAAATGGCACAAATCAGAATTAATGGGATGACCCTATTAATTTAAAACTGTACTTGACACATTAAAAATCAAATACCTAGGAATAAACCCACCTAAGGAGGCAAAAGACCTGTACTCAGAAAACTGTAAGATACTGATGAAAAAAATAAAAGATGACGCAAACAGATGGACAAATATACAATGTTCTTGGATTGGAAGAATCAATATTGTCAAAATGACTACACTACCCAAAGCAATCTACAGATTCAATGAAATCCGTATCAAATTACCAATGTATTTTTCACAGAATTAGAACAAAAAATTGTACAATTTATACAGAAACACGAAAGACCCTGAATAGCCAAAGCAATCTTGAGAAAGAAAAACGAGCTGGAGGAATCAGGCTCCCAGACTTCAGACTATACTACAAAGCCACAGTAATCAAGACAGCATGGTACTGGCACAAAAATAGAAATACAGATCAATGGAACAGGATAGAAAGTCCACAAATAAACCCACACACTTACGGTTACTTAATCTAAGACAAACGAGGCAAGAATATACAGTGGAGAAAAGACACTCTCTTCAATAAGTGGTGCTGGGAAAACTGGACAGCTACATGTGAAAGAACAAAATTAGAACACACCCTAACACTACACACAAAAATAAACTCAAAATGGATTAAAGACCTAAATGTAAGACCAGATACTACAAAACTGTTAGAGGAAAACATAGGTAGAATACCCTCTGACATAAACTGCAGCAAGGTCTTTTTCAATCCACCTCCTAGAGTAAAGAAAATGAAAACAAAAATAAACAAATGGAACCTAATTAAAAGCTTTTGCACAGCAAGCAAAAGAAACCATAAACAAAGTGAAAAGACAACCCTCAGAATGGGAGAAAATATTTGAAAATGAAACAACCGACAAAGGGTTAATCTCCAAAATATACAAACAGCTCAGGCAGCTCAATATCAAAAAAACAAATAACCCAATCAAAAAATGGGCAGAAGATCTAAATAGACATTTCTCCAAAGAAGACATACGGGTGGTTAAAAAGTACACGATAAGATGCTCAACATCACTAATTATTAGAGAAATGCAAATCAAAACTACAATGAGGTATCACTTCACACCAGTCAAAATGGCCATGATCAAAATATCTACAAACAATAAATGCTGGAGCGGGTGTGGAGAAAAGGGAATCCTCTTGCACTGTTGATGGGAATGCAAACTGGTATAGCCACTATGAAGAACAGTATGGAGGTTCCTTAAAAAACTAAAAATAGAGCTACCATATGATCCAGCAATCCCACTCCTGGGCATACACCCAGAGAAAACCATAATTCAAAAAGATACACACACTCCAATGTTAATTGCAGCACTATTTACAATAGCCACCAAGACATGGAAGCAACCTAAATGTCCATCAACAGAGGAATAGATAAAGAAGATGTGGTACATATATACAATGGAATATTACTCAGCCATAAAAAAGAACAAAATAATGCCATTTGCAGCAACATGGATGGACCTAGAGATTGTCATACTGAGTGAAGTAAGTCAGAGAAAGACAAATATCATATGATAGTACTTATATGTGGAATCTAAAAAAGGCTACAAATGAACTTATCTACAAAACAGAAATAGAGTTACAGATGTAGAAAATTAACCTATGGTTACCAGGGGATAAGGCAGGGGGGAGGGATAAACTGAAAGATTGGGATTGACACATACACACTACTATATATAAAACAGATAACTAGTAAGGACCAACTGTATAGAACAGGAACTCTACTCAATACTCTGTAATGGCCTATATGGGAAAAGTATCTAAAAAAGAGTGGATATATGTATAACAGATTCACTTGCTGTACACCTGAAACTAACACAACACTGTAAATCAACTATATCCCCAATAAAATTTTTTTAAAAAACCATTAAGTGCAAAAAAATTAAATTAAATTAAACATCCAGAAAGATACTAAAATTTATTAAGCAATTTATTAAACCAATCACTAAAGGACCTGTAATCTTTTTTTCCCCTTTGATTGATGAATGTAATTTTTAGATGACCACGTTTATGCACCTGACTTTTTCTGCTTGAAGAGATATTGTTCAACACATGTACATTACTCTAATATTGACTCTTAAAACCATACATAAAATATATGCAAATGTATATATTTTAAAACAACATCATGATTCTTTCACATAAGAAGCAAGGGATTTGAGATGAATACTTACTCAACTTTGAGGTTTTAGAGAAGAAAAGGATGAGAACAGGTACACATTTAAAGGACAATGAAGTCAAACTTCATCATTTTACCCTGGACCAGTCACAGAAATATATGCATGACAAGCAATAATTTAAAAGATCTCCTAAGAAACTTGATGCCATGGATTATATATGAATAGAAAGCAGAGAAAACGTAAATTCTTCAGCAAATTTATCTCCTTCCCCTATTTTTCGTCCTAGGAACACATTTTGAGCCACTCCTCAGAATCACGCTTCATGATGACTACATAGGAAAAGGTGAAAATAAAGATGGGGGAAAGTCTTTGAATAGATCTCTGAAAGTGCTGTGGATCGTGGGGGAGGGGAGGAGTGACCCTTAAGATTTCATTTCAAAACCATCATACTCCAAGCTTATACTACCAAGAAATTTTTTTATATTAACAAGCGATGAGTTTGCCTATAGAAAATAAAATTGCACAGGATACTTAACTAATTCTACTACTGAAGTACTTAACACTATTTTTTGCTATTGACATTCAAAAAATCTAAAGTTATTTAAATCAGTATGAATTTTTCATACTGATTTTTAAAATACTATCATTTTAGAAGAATACTATTTTAGACATTCTAATGAAATAATTCTGTAAAGATTATAATGCGTCGGATAAAAAATAAACCACTTATGCATAAACAAGAATCAGGAATACATAAACCTGGAAATGAAATTTAATTTTCTAGACACTTAAGTATTTTCTATTTTGGATGGATTTCCACTTCCACATTAGCCATCATAAATCAAACGAACTTGTACCATAATTTACTATTTTCTTCTCTGGTCATTCCCCAAGTACTGAAATCCTCTCCGAACAAATCTTTCCAAGTTAAACCTTTGTTAAACCAATATATCTAATGGTTGCCTATAAACAAAGGGTGAGAGGTAGAGGAAGGAAAGTAGTATCAAAGGAGAGAGATAACTCCAACCACGAAGACTGTTCCTAATACAATGTTATTTTTACTGACCACCATAATCAGCCACACTGTGAAACTTATTACAATGAAAGGCGTACTTATTTTATTATTAATAATTTAAAATGTTCCAGGTAATACATATATTCCAATTATCACTGAATATTTGCCTTAAAAAAGTCTGTGGGAAGGAGAGTTGGGGGTAAAAGCAGGAATAATATTTTTTAACAGGACAGGCTACTACTCTGATTCTCTTGTTTAAATATATTTTATATACAAAGTAGTATCCATCCATTACAAAAGCTTAAAAAACATTATTCTAAGTTCAGTTTTTCAAAATATTAAGTTATAAAATCCAGGCTCACCTTTAATTCTATCTTTTCTGTTCTGGTCAATTATCCACAGATGTAATAATCAGCCCTTAAATTAATTTTTCCTTGGGTATTCCAGTTCTCAAATGATTCACCCTAGGCTATGGACTGCCATTATGAAGTGACAAACTTCTCTTGGTATGCAAATTTGATACAGATAAAACCACAATTTAACCATTGTTAAATTATTAACAATTAAAGGCCAAAAATAGATTAGGAAAAGAAGAAAAGATCTTAAGTTGGCAAAAATCCATTCATCAAATATAAAAAATAAGACCTCACAATAAAGCCAAAAAAAAAAGGTAAAAGAGAAACGGAAAAACCAAACTCAGATCCAAGTTTAAAAATACGAAAAACGGGACTTCCCTGGTGGTCCAGTGGCTAAGACTCCACGCTCCCAATGCAGGGAGCCCAGGTTTGATCTCTGGTCAGGGAACTAGATCCCACATGCTGCAACTAAAGACCCCGCATGCCACAACAAACATCTGGTGTGCCACAACTAAGACGTGGCTCAGCCAAATAAATAAATAAATATTAAAAAAAAACAATAAAAAGGGAAATTAAATAGAATAATTAAATTGCATAATTGACACAAAGATCTGCTTATGTCTCTAAATTGTTGACTTCTTCATTTTATTTTCAAACATTTGAATACCTCCTGCATGCCAAATACTATATAGGACCTGAAAATGAAGAAACTAATAGAAATATTCCCTGAGCTAGAACTCACAGTACAGTTTCACAGGAGCCTTTGTTGAAACAAACGAAGTCAGGAAATAGACCCAACTATATACACAGTTTAAAACACTACCATTTCACAACAGCAGAGAAAAGATGGATTATTCAACAGATGGTGTTGGAACAATCAGACAATGAACTGAAGGAAAAGGTTGGATTCCACCTTATACCATGCACCAATATAAATACCAGCTGAATCAAGAAAACATGGGAAAGTTTCAAAAACATGATTTCAGGGATGAGAGGGACCTAATGAAGTATGATTAAAAACAAAATAAAAGACTGGTAACTGACAGAAAGGACTGAAAAAAATGAAAAAAAACATATGCATGGCAAAAGAAATCACACTATAAAGAGAGGCAAAAAAGATAAAAATACAACGTGGAGAAAATATTTACAATGCATTTCCCAAACACAGAGCTATTTTCCCGAGTATAAAAAAAACTCTCACAAATCAAAGTAAAAGGTCAACAACCCAACAGAAAATGAGCCAGGATGAGAGTGAACAGCTCCCAGAAAAAGAAAATTTAAAGTTAAAATTATAATGAGATTCCATTTTTCACATCTCAGATTGGCAAAGATCAAACCATCTGAAAAGTGTAGGAAAGTATAAATTGGCATTTCTATAGAGATAAATTTGGCAATATTTATTGAAATTAATAACACATACCACTTTTAAATAAGCAATTCCTCTTCTATTTATTTAACATATTTATGGTCACATACACACAAACTGACTTATGTACAAAGATACTACTTTTTGAATTTTAAAACATTTAAATGTGTTACCTGTTCAAAAAGCACATAACTTTTTTTTAAGATCAGAAAATTTATTTTTTTCTTTTTAGTCATCCATTTTATACACATCAGTGAATACATGTCAATCTCCCAATTCATCACACCACAACCCCCACCCCACACCACTTCCCCCCTTGCTGTCTCTACTTTTTTCTCTACTTCTGTGCCTCAATTTCTGCTCAGCAAACCGGTTCATCTGTACGATTTTCTAGGTTCCACATCTATGCATTAATATGCGATATTTGTTCTTCTCTTTCTGACTTACTTCACTCTGTATGACAGTCCCTAGATCCACCCATGTCTCTACAAATGACCCAATTTTGTTCCTTTTTATGGCTGAGTAATATTCCATTGTATATATGTAACACAACTTCTTTATCCGTTCGTCTGTCAAAGGGCATTTAACGTTACTTCCATGACATGGCTATTGTAAATAGTGATGCAATGAACATTGGGGTGCATGTGTCTTTTTGAATTGTGGTTTTCTCTGGGTATATGCCCAGTAGTGGGATTGCTGGGTAATATGGTAATTCTATTTTTAGTTCTTTAAGGAACCTCCATATGGTTCTCCAGAGTGGCTGTATCAATTTACATTCCCACCAACAGTACAAGAGGGTTCCCTTTTCTCCATACCCTCTCAGCATTTGTTGTTTGTAGATATTCTGATGATGCCCATTCTAACTGGTGTGAGGTGATACCTCACTGTAGTTTTGATTTGCATTTCTCTAATAATTAGTGATGTTGAGCAGCTTTTCATGTGCTTCTTGACTATCTACATGTCTTCTTTGGAGAAATGTCTATTTAGGTCTTCTGCCCATTTTTGGATTGGGTTGTTTTTTTAATATTGAGCTGCATGAGTTGTTTATATATTTTGGAGATTAATCCTTTGTCTGAAGACTCATTTGCAAATATTTTCTCCCATTCTGAGGGTTGTCTTTTCGTCTTGTTCATCGTTTCCTTTGCTGTGCAAAAGCTTTTAAGTTTCATTAGGTCCCATCTGTTTATTTTTCTTTTTCTTTCCATTACTCTAGGAGGTGGATCAAAAAATATCTTGCTGTGATTTATGTCAAAGAATGTTCTGCCTATGTTTTCCTCTAAGAGTTTCATACTGCTCGGGCTTACATTTAGGTCTCTAATCCATTTTGAGTTTATTTTTGTGGATGGTGTTAGGGAGTGTTCTAATTTCATTCTTTTACATGTAGCTGTCCAGTTTTCCCAGCACCACATACTGAAGAGACTGTCTTTTCTCCATTGTACATCCTTGTCTGCTTTGTCATAGATTAGTTGACCATAGGTGCATGGGCTTATCTCTGGGCTTTCTGTCCTGTTCCATTGATCTTTATTTCTGTTTTTGTGCCAGTACCATATTGTCTTGATTACTGTAGGTTTGTAGTATAGTCTGATGTCAGGGAGTCTGATTCCTCCAGCTCCATTTTTTTCCCTCAAGACTGCTTTGGCTATTCGGGGTCTTTTGTGTCTCCACACAAATTTTAAGATTTTTTTGTTCTAGTTCTGTAAAAAAATGCCACTGGTAATTTGATAGGGATTGCATTGAATCTGTAGATTGCTTCGGGTAGTATAGTCATTTTCACGATATTGATTCTTCCAATCCAAGAAAATGGTATATCTCTCCATCTGTTTATGTCATCTTTAATTTCTTTCATCAGTGGCTTATAGTTTTCTGCATACAGGTCTTTTGTCTCCTTAGGTAGGTTTATTCCTAGGTATTTTATTCTTTTTGTTGCAATGGTAAATGGGAGAGTTTCCTTAATTTCTCTTCCACATTTTTCATCATTAGTGTATAGGAATGCAAGAGATTTATGTGCATTAATTTTGTATCCTGCAACATTACCAAATTCATTGATTAGCTCTAGCAGTTTTCTGGTGGCATCTTTAGGATTCTCTATGTATATTATCATGTTATCTGCAAACAGTTTTACTTCTTCTTTTCCAATTTGTATGTCTTTTATTTCTTTTTCTTCTATGATTGCCATGGCTAGGACTTCCAAAACTATGTGGAACAACAGCAGTGAGAGTGGACATCCTTGTCTTGTTCCTGATCTTAAGAGGAAATGCTTTCAGTTTTTCACCATTGAGAATGATGTTTGCTGCGGGTTTGCGGTATATGGCCTTTATTATGTTGACGTCGGTTCCCTCTATGCCCACTTTCTGCAGAGTTTTTATCATAAATCGGTGTTGAATTTTGTCAAAAGCTTTTTCTGCATCTATTGAGATGATCATATGGTCATTATTCTTCAATTTGTTAATATGGTGTATCACATTGATTGATTTGCGTATATTGAAGAATCATTGCATCCCTGGGATAAATCCCACTTGATCATGGTGTATGATCCTTTTGATGTGTTGCTGGATTCTGTTTGCTAGTATTTTGTTGAGGATTTTTGCATCTATATTCATCAGTGATATTGGTCTGTAATTTTCTTTTGTTGTAGTATCTTTGTTTGGTTTTGGGATCAGGGTGATCGTGGCCTCACAGAATGAGTTTGGGAGTGTTCCTTCCTCTGCAATTTTTTGGAAGAGTTCAAGAAGAATGGGTGTTAGCTCTTCTCTACATGTTTGATAGAATTCACCTGTGAAGCCATCTGGTCCTGGACTTTTGTTTGTTGGAAGATTTTTAATCACAGTTTCAATTTCATTACTTGTGATTGGTCTGTTCATATTTTCTATTTCTTCCTGGTTCAGTCTTGGAAGGTTATACCTTTCCAAGAATTTGTCCATTTCTTCCAGGTTGTCCATTTTGTTGGCACAGAGTTGCTTGTAGTAGTCTCTTAGGATGCTTTGTATTTCTGCGGTGTCTGTTGTAACTTCTCCTTTTTCATTTCTAATTTTATTGATTTGAGTCCTCTCCCTCTTTTTCTTGATGGGTCTGGCTAACAGTTTATCAATTTTGTTTACCTTCTCAAAGAACCAGCTTTTATTTTTATTGATCGTTGCTATTGTTTTCTTTGTTTGTATTTCATTTATTTCTGCTCTGATCTTTATGATTTCTTTCCTTCTGCTAACTTTGGGTTTTGTTTGTTCTTCTTTCTCTAGTTCCTTTAGGTGTAAGGTTAGATTGTTTGAGATTTTTCTTGTTTCTTGAAGTAGGCTTGTATAGCTATAAACTTCCCTCTTAGAACTGCTTTTGCTGCATCCCATAGGTTTTGGATCATCGTGGTTTCATTGTCATTTGTCTCTAGGTATTTTTTGATTTCCTCTTTGAGTTCTTCAGTGATCTCTTGGTTATTTAGTAACGTATTTTTAGCCTCCATGTGTTTGTGTATTTTACATTTTTTTCCATGTAATTGATTTCTAATCTCATAGCGTTGTGGTCAGAAAAGATGCTTGATATGGTATCAGTTTTCTTAAATTTACTGAGGCTTGGTTTGTGACCCAAGATGTGATCTATCCTGGAGAATGTTCCATGCGCACTTGAGAAGAAAGTGTAATCTGCTGTTTTGGAATGGAATGTCCTATAAATATCAATTAAATCTATCAGGTCTATTGTTTCATTTAAAGCTTGTTTCCTTCTTAATTTTCTGTTTGAATGATCTGTCCATTGGTGTAAGTGAGGTGTTAAAGTCCCCCACTATTATTGTGTTAACCATCGATTTCCTCTTTTAGAGCAGTTAGCAGTTGCCTTATGTACTGAGGTGCTCCTATGTGGGGTGCATGTATATTTATAATTGTTATATCTTCTTCTTGGACTGATCCCTTGATCATTACATAGTGTCCTTCCTTGTCTCCTGTAACATTCTTTATTTTAAAGTCTGTTTTATCTGATATGAGTATTGCTACTCCAGCTTTCTTTTGATTTCCATTTGCATGGAATATATTCTTCCATCCCCTCACTTTCAGTCTGTATGTGTCCCTAGGTCTGAAGTGGGTCTCTTGTAGACAGCATACATATGGGTCTTGTTTTTGTATCCATTCAGCAAGCCTGTGTCTTTTGGCTGGAGCATTTAATCCATTCACGTTTAAGGTAATTATCGATATGTATGTTCCTATTACCATTTTCTTAATTGTTTTCAGTTTGTTTTTGTAGGTCCTTTTCTTCTCTTGTGTTTCCCACTTAGAGAAGTTCCTTTAGCATTTGCTGTAGAGCTGGTTTGATGGTGGTGAATTCTCTTAGCTTTTGCTTATCTGTAAAGCTTTTGATTTCTCCATCGAATCTGAATGAGATCATTACCAGGTAGAGTAATCTTGGTTGTAGGTTCTTCCCTTTCATCACTTTAAATATGTCATGACAGTCCCTTCTGGCTTCTAGAGTTTCTAATAAGAAATCAGCTGTTAACCTTATGGGAGTTCCCTTGTATGTTATTTGTTGTTTTTCCCTTGCTGCTTTCAATAATTTTTGTCTTTAATTTTTGCCAATTTGGTTACTATGTGTCTCAGCGTGTTCCTCCTTATGTTTATCCTGTGTGGGACTCTCTGCACTTCCTGGACATGGATGGCTATTTCCTTTCCCATGTTAGGGAAGTTTTCCACTATAATCTCTTCAAATATTTTCTTGGGTCCTTTCTCTCTCTCTTCTCCTTCTGGGACCCCTATAATGCGAATGTTGCTGTTTAATGTTGTCCCAGAGGTCTCTTAGGCTGTCTTCATTTCTTTTCATTCTTGTTTCTTTATTCTGTTGCCATCGGTGAATTCCACCATTCTGTCTTCCAGGTGACTTATCCATTCTTCTGCCTCAGTTACTCTGCTATTGATTCCTTCTAGTGTAGTTTTCATTTCATTTATTGTATTGTTTGTTCTTTAATTCTTCTAGGTCTTTGTTAAACATTTTTTGCATCTTCTCGATCTTTGCCTCCATTCTTTTTCCAAGGTCCTGGATCATCTTCACTATCATTATTCTGAATTTTTTCTGGAAGGTTGCCTATCTCCACTTCATTAAGTTGTTTTTCTGGGGTTTTATCTTGTTCCTTCATCTGATACATAGCCCTCTGCCTTTTCATCTTGTCTATTTTTCTGTGAATATGTTTTTTGTTCCACAGGCTGCAGGATTATAGTTCTTCTTGCTTCTGCTGTCTGCCCTCTGGTGGATGAGGCTATCCCAGAAAAATTATTGAAGGAACTCTGGGAACCTAGTACTTAAAAAATTAGATATAATAAATTTCCAGTCATCATAAATATTCTGATTTTACCTTCAGTTAAATATTAGACCAAGATGAGTCTTCATTTTGTCATAATGCTATAATAATGGCTTGATTATTCAACATGAAGAATCCTTTTACTGGAACCATTTTTCAGCTCATTTCTATATTTAAGTTGAGATTGAGTGCCGTATCAGTTCTGTTTGGAATCCTCCTTGAAGGCTTGTCCATCATAGTCAAGACCAGGGCTCAGAGTTTCTAAAAAAGATTTTAGAAGATGAATTAAATTTAGTCAGATGTAGGCTTGGCAGCTACCAGGAGCAAGACTTCTAGGATGGTGGGTGACCTTGCTGAGTCAACTGTCTGGGATTGAATCCTTCTTTGCCAGTTTAACTAACGTGGTGTCCTCATCTGGCAGTCCGGTGGTTAAGATTCCGCACTTCCACTGCAGAGAGTGCAGGTTCAATCCCTGGTGGGGGAACTAAGATCCTGCAAGTCTTGTGGTGCAGCCTGCTAGTGCTGGAGGGTCTCCTGCAGAGGTGGCAGGTGGCTGTGGCTCACTGTGAGGTCAAGGACACTGACAGCAGAAGTTCTGGGAAGTACTCCTTGGCGTGAGCCCTCCCAGAGTCCACCATTAGCCCCACCAAAGAGTCAGGTAGCAGGACATAAACATTTTAAGAGAGAATAAAAAGAAGAGACAAATAGAGACAACTCTTCCAAAGAGCTTTGCTCCAAAAGGCAGTAGAAATGGGGCAGTAGCTTGAAGACAATATGGAGTCAAGTAATGGTATAAATTAGGAATTGGCAAACTACAGCTCACAGGTCAAATTCAGACAGTTACCTGTTTTTGTAAAGAAAGCTTTACAAAACTGCCTGTTTTGTATATAAAGCTTTACATGTCTCTTCATTTATGGCTGCTTTTGCACCGCAATGGTAGAGTTGAGTAGTTGCATCAGAGACAATCTTGCCTGAAAAGCCCAAAATATTTACTCTCTGTTCTTTAAGAGAAATACTGCCAAATCCTGGTTTAAATCAGTAACTCTCACAGTTTGGTACCCAAACCAACATCATCAGCATCACTTGGGAACCTATCAGAAATGCAAATTCTCAGGTCCCACTACAGACCTACTGAATCAGAAACTCTGGGCATGGGGCCCAGCAATCTGTGTGTAAACAAGACCTCTAGGTAATTCTGATTAAGAACTACTGGGGGGGCTTCCCTGGTGGCGCAGTGGTTGAGAGTCTGCCTGCCGATGCAGGGGACACGGGTTCATGCCCTGGTCCGGGAAGATCCCACATGCCGCGGAGCAGCTGGGCCCGTGAGCCATGGCCGCTGAGCCTGCGCGTCTGGAGCCTATGTTCCGCAACGGGAGAGGCCACAACAGTGAGAGGCCCACATACAGCAAAAAAAAAAAAAAAAAAAAAAAAAGAACTACTGGGTAAGGGAACGGTTCTAGTAAGGACAGGAACAGATAGGGACCCATCTGGAGTTTGTGTTCACAAATTTAAAGGGCCTTGAAGAGATTTAATGGAAACTTAACTGGCCTCAAGGAGGCTGTCAGTGAGGGCTTAAAGGAAAATGAGGAAAATGCTATTGAAAGCTAAATAAAAGGAGATCCTTGTTATATAGTAAAGTTTAGCAAAACTATCACCTACGGTAACATGGAAAATAAAACATATACTTAATAAATTAAGAAGATTCTAGGTAGAATGTTGAAGAAACAGCTAGCTTCTTCTATCTGCCTTTATAAGTAGAAGAGCAGCAAGAGGAAATAAAAAATGAGCTATTCGCTTTCTGAGTGGAATTTCAATGAAATGTAAAAGGGCTAAAAACAGTCTTTTCAGCCAGCAAAATGTTCTTAAAGAAAGGGCCTCAAAGCAAAAACCAAATCTAGAGTGGGACCACTGTTCAGACCTCAGAAAGATCTGAATCAGTACCTCACAGATCCTTTCAAACAAAGATTACCTTAGGATCTTAAGGATATTGTTCTACAGCAGCTTCACAGAAGCCTAAGGTAGCAAAAAGTTCCTCTCAAAACAGATTTGTGGGTATGACTTTTGTCTGATGGAGTAGACTATGAACTGACACACAGGAAGTCCACAGTTTTTACTGGAGTCACATTAGCTTAGAATGAAAGAGACAGTAATAATATAAAATAAAAGGAGGCATTTGGACCCCAAACTACTACAGGCAGGAAGCAAGCTCAGAAACTTACTCAGTGGCAAACAAGATCAGTTCTTCTGGGGAAAAAAAAAATGATTCAGAAGGTGAAGCCAAAGACCAAAAGAAGATGCCACGGCCCACTAAGAACAACTTCCAGGGAACAGGACTGAACTCTAATCAAGGAAATGCCATCATGCACATAGCCAGGTTTTGGAATTGCTATAGAATGCCGTGTGACTCCTTTTTTCCCTGTTTTTTGAACAGGAATGTCTAATGCAGTTAATGCATGTCTTTCCAATCTTGTAGTTTAATTATGTGGGGGCATATTACTTGTCTTTTCACAGGTCTTCAGTTATAGAGGAATCATTCTCAAGAAACCATACCCAAGGAACCTCATCTTCATCTGGACGTGATTTCAATGATGAGATACTGGATTTTGAGCCATGTCATTATGGGATGTGAATTAGAGGTCTCTGAGGAAGGGGTTAGTGTATTTTGGACATAGGAGGGATGTGAAGTGTGGCAAAATGGCAATTATGGCAATAATATTGTCCAGAGACAGCCATAACAAAATCTCCTATCCCATGTTTTCTTCCACAATGTGACCTTGCCACTCCCCAGTTTATACCGAGGGCTAACCTGATTAGGTCCACCAAACCTAACCTGACTCACTTGCTTTTAATCGCCTGCCTTTAGTTGATTTTAAAATCCATATAGCTAACAGTCATTAGCCAAGCAATATATCTAAACTCCCAATAGCTTTCTCATAGATAACACCTTAGACTATAAGTCACTATAATAATGCTTGCCTAAGTTGTTTTTCAGGAGCTAGTTCTTGACCAGCTCAACCCAGCTGAGACTACCACGCATTCAACTGGGACTGCCTGATTGTCCAATGGATCACCTTTTCATGTCAGAAGACCCAAAGCTCCACCCTCAGATCATACTAATGCCACCATTTTCTGAACATGCACCCCATGAAGAAGCCTGTAGCTCAGTTGTGCCTGTGCAGAACTTCAATTACTGCACTTTTTTCCTGCTTCCAATCACCTTTCCCCATGCCTCAGACCACCGCTCTCCTTTATTCCATAAATATCCCAAGCGCTTCACCTTCGGGAAGGCAGATTTGAGATTTGTTCTCCAGTCTCCTCACTTGGCTGCCCCATGAGTAAACATTTTCTCTGCTGCAAACCTCAGCATCTCAGCATGTGGCTTCCTGCACATCAGGCAAAGGAACCTGGTTCGGTAACACAAGAAGCAGTCTATTCCCCACCCCCACCTCGCCATGTTCACTGAAATACTCACTTTTAAACCCTGACTCACCAGGTAAGAAAGCCAACTACCCTGAGGCCCCGATATTTTAAGGAAGTCCAAGCCGCATGTACATGTTCCAGTTAAGAGCCCCAGCTGAGATCTGAGTCAGCAGCCAGTGTCAATTACCAGTCATGTGAGTGAAGACACCTCCAGATGATTCTAGCCTTCTACCTCCAAATTACCCCCAGCCAGCAACTCTTCCCAACTGAGGTCCTAGACACTGTAGAGTGGAAACAAGTCATCTCTGGTGTGCCCTATCTGAAATACTGACTCGTAATAAGAGTCTAATAAAGTAGTTATTTTTCATCACTAAGTTGTGGGGTGGTTTTGTCACAAAGTAATAGCAACTAAAATACATACTAATGGAAATGATCCGGTAGAGGGAAAAATTGAGAATGCAAGAAAAGGAGAGAGAAATACAGTGCTAAAGTCCTTGAAGGCAAAAGGGGATGGTTTCCTCTACCCAAATAGATGAAGAAGTCTTACATGGGACACTGAATAGTACATACATTGTAAAGGAGGGCAGAGTACAGGTACAGATACAGAATTGGAGGAAAGGGGCCTATTGATGGTGGATTGTGTTATTTACACATATGGAGCTAAGTACCAGAAGACACTGTTTTAAGATTTGAAAGTGGTTTCCTGAAGAACAAGAATCAGAGATGTGGGGAGGGGGGCAGAGGCAAGGGGCTGCTGTTTTTTGTTATAAACATTTAAACCATTTACTTCTTAAACTTTATACACACTTTACCATGTGATTTCACCTTTTTAAAGTAAACAGTTTTTTTAAAAATTTAGTCCACTACTTCATTTTCCAAATGAGGAAAAAACAAGTCACTGATTATGTGACTTGCTCAAAATCACACACCATATTGACAGCAGTCGGTCCTTGATCCCCTGACTTCCAAAACAGTGTACTTCCTCACATCACACTACCTTTTATATTATAAAAATATTACCTACTGGCATATTTCATAATCAGAATTTATTAAAATAACCTAGTAAGCAATAACGAATGCCCTATTCTCAAGGACTGATACCAAAAAAGGCAGAAGAGTGTCCTTGTGAAGATCAAAATACTCATTCAAGCAAAACAAATAGCCCATGGACTATCTCTACCTCATTCACCTTTAGAATAGCTATACTGTACAGGCTTCAAAAACAGATAACACTTCCTTTGTCCTTTCCAATTCTCCTAATCTGAATACTCTTAATTATGCTACCTTCAGTTTTATAAGTTATCAACCAAGAATTTCTCTTTCCTTTTAGCAATTAATACCTTATCATTTTATTCAGATCTTACCAGTACAATTGCACCTAGAGGTTAGTTGTCTAAACTGACAGACCAATGAATGTCTAATGCTAACCACTGAATGTCTACTCATTCAAATAATATAAATGCAGGGCTAATGCCCATAAGGAATATGGGTCCCTGTGTAGTATGATATGAGACGACACAGATGAATGACAAACATTCTGTCAAAAAATACCTCCTAGTCTTTATTGTGTCTAAAATTCTCATCATTAGTCCCAGGGATGGAGAGCTTTGAATAGAAGTCTCCACTGATCAACCAAAAGTCAAATTCAACGGTTTTTTGTTATACTAGAGAGAACAAAATATTTGCAATGGTTATTTCTGCATGGGGAAACCATAAGCAATTTTCTTCTTTCTTCTGCTTTTCTAGGTTTTATATTAGACAGCAGTACACATTTTTAAGACCTTTTTCTTTCTTTTTTAAAAATTAATTAATTTATTTATTTTGGGCTGCATTGGGTGTTCGTTGCTGTGCACAGGCTTTTTCTAGTTGTGGTGAAAGGGGGCTACTCTTCGTTGTGGTGTGCAGGCTTCTCATTGTGGTGGCTTCTCTTGTTGCGGAGCACGGGCTCTAGGCGCACAGTCTTCAGTAGTTGTGGCACGTGGGCTCGGTAGTTGTGGCTCGAGGGTTCTAGATACATGCTCAGTAGTTGTAGCGCACGGGCTTAGTTGCTCTGTGGCACGTGGGATCTTCCCGGACCAGGGCTCGAACTCGTGTCCCCTGCATTGGCAGGCGGATTCTTAACCACTGCGCCACCAGAGAAGTCCCAAGACCTTTTAAAATTCTGATTCTTCTCACTTCTTGGCAGTGATCAACAATGGTAAACTTGTTAATCAATCCCACCTTCTTAACCTACCCACCCACCTGCTTCACACACTGACTGCTCCATCTTTGTCGCCTTTGCCAATTCCTCTTCTTTCACCCATTCTCTAATTATGTGCAGTTCCCAAGGCTCAATCTCAGATGCACTGCTCTTCTCTCTAAGCACAATTCCAGCCTTAAATTTCTCTATTACGTTCTAGTCATATTGTCCCACTGTCTGGCTATCTATTTTCACTTACTTACCCCACTGTTACCTCAAACTCAACATATCCAAAATATAAGCCCAGTTGTCTGTATCCCGTCAACCAGCTACTAATACCTCATACCTATTTCTGTCAGTACTGTCATTAATAAAACCCTAGTTCTTTTTTGTCACCAACTAGGTGAGTAACTTTGGCCACATTTTTAAACCTCTCTGGGTTTCCTAATGCACATGTTCTCAGATATCTTAAGAGTTTCAACACTCTTTGATTTCCTCTGTCACTGAGGATCAAAACTTCAGTCATTTTTGATTACTCCTCTCCCTCCCCGCACTACATCCTCCTTTCTTATTCAGTCCAGAATTAAGCCTTGTGTGACATCTCTCCAGTCTTATTTTCACTAAAGCCAAATCCTCATTACCTCAGGCCCAGATTATTTTCCTAGCTTTATCACTTCTCTTTCCAACTCATACTCTACCCAGTGCTGGTGCCACTGTGATTTTCTTAAAATACTTTTTTAAGCAAGTTCCTTCTCAATCTGAAACTTTTAAAGTTTGTCTATTACCTACGAAGCAAAGTGCTGATACATTCTTCTCATCCTAGCACTTGAAACCATCCATAATCTAATTCCAATCCACATTTTCAACCTGATTTCTTACTACTCTGGATTCTAAGAGGTTGATATGACTTTCAATATTCTAGGCTGAGGATAAGAGTCCCGGAATTCAGGTGGTAAAAGTGGGGGAAGCAGAAATATGAATGACAAAATAAATATGAATAGGACATGTTGAATGGATTAATATATGAGGTAAATGAAAGAGGTAGTTTAAAGATGACATCTAATTTAAAGCCTATATGGCTAGGAGAGAAGAAAATTACAAAGGGGTATAAAAAGATGATTTTCATTTAAGGTATGTTATGTTTAAGGAGATGGTCAAAAATACTAGTAGAAAAACAGTACTGGAAAAACCAGAAAGTAACTAGAATGACAATCAATAGGATTAGCCTAAAACGAAAAAGCTAGACAGAAGCTATAAAGATATTAAATAGGAGAGTAAATATACTAAGCTATGATCAGCTAGTACTGGCTTTATCAATAAATTGATAACTGGCTGTATCAATAATTGTATCAATAATTTTGGTGGGGAGGGGAATCAATTAGTGACCAACATTAAAAAATGCAGTTTTCCCATTTAAAAATATTTATCAGAAAAGCCAACCAAAAGCTAAGGCAAAGGTTCCCAAACTTTCTCCATTTAGGAAATTCTTAGTCTTAGTAATTTTTTCATAGCACCCTTAGGCCAAAAGAAATACTTAAGTAGCTGGGTTCAAACCACTTAAGTGTTAATGTCCTTATAACTTAGTGCTTGTTGGACACTGTACAAACTCTCAAACCTGGAATCAAATTGGACAACATGATACTGTAGTATCCTGTTTCATACAGTAGTTGCTTTTTATCAGAGCAACCTCTAAAAATACAGCTTTGCAAAAACATGACATTGTAGAAAGGAATGTGTCAATCTAATGTTGAAACTGTGAACTACCTCAAACTATCAGTTCATGCTTGGGTTCAATGGCACTCTGGGCCACCTCAGCACACAGTTTGGGAAACTGGGAGCAAAGGGAAGGGGCCTAAAAAAGAGAAGAATAAAAAATAATGGGAGAGGAGCAAAAGAAAGTTATTAGCATGGTTAACCACAAGAGGGCAGCACAACAGTTGGTAGGGGCGGCACAAATGTGGGGGGGAGGGGGGTGCGGAGAGATGATAAGGGTCAAACCTTTCCATAAAAATGCTCTAAGATCCCTTAACCACTTCAAGACATAAAAGTCCTTTTTCTCCTTATACTAAAGAGGAAGAAACACTGGTCACTGGCAGATCACCTTATGCAGTCATTGTGCCCTTCTCTGAATATCCTTTGCCTGCCCAGCCATGACTTTCACAGTAGCCAAGCAATGTACTACTTTGCATGCATAATCTTATTCAATCCTCACAACAATCTTATAAGAAAGTGAGACTCAAAGAGATTTTAAATAATACCACTATTAAGTGGCAGGAACACCAGAATTCAAACCCAGATCTGACCCCAAAGCCAATGTCCTTCCCTATTCTGCCTCAAAAGTATCTCACCTTTCAGCAATAACCAGGTGAAGTACAGAAAAGATCATGTTCCCATCCTATACCTGAAACACCTGTCTCAAATCACTAGGAAAAACCAGTAAATGAAACAAACTATTCCTTACAGGTCCCTAAAACATGCTAAATAACTCCAAACACAGGACACTCAGAGCCAAAACAAGCATTATATGCTTAACTAGTCAGCAAGTACTGTAGCTTTCCTGTACAGGTAAATACTTGTTAAGGCAAATGTTGGACACATCTGCTTTGCAGATATGTTACACACTAAAAGATATGTGCACATACAAGCAAGCGATTCTCATACCTAAAGTGGTAAAAGGTGAAGGGGGTAGGGAAAGATAGGCCAAAGGTTGATTATTCATCTTCATATCTACTGGGTGTTATATCAGAATACCTGCAATAGCCCAACAACTCACTTGTACAAACCTATTAAGAAACCAAAAGCAATCGTCATCGCTCTTATTCCCACTTGTAGTTTCCTTCTCCACATTTTTCCTCCCCTCTGTGACATACTCAGCTGCCTCTATCCTTTCATTCAGAGAAAAGGAGTTTCTTCTGACACATTAATAACCACCGGAAAGCAAAATGGGTAAATTCAACCGACACAGCAAACTTAAGCAGATAAAACCATTCACGAAGCATTCAGTGTGGTCGCAGAAACCCCAGCAAGAGCAGCTAACGTGTCCTCTCAATAGGTATCTCTTATTACTTGAAAATGTTCCTCGTTCAAAGATTAACAATCTTTGGCTGCTTGAGGAGAAAGGGTAACGGAAAACGTTTTCTCTGCAAAGAAAGACAATGTACAATCAGCAGAGAAACAAACAATTAACGTTTCTTAAAGGATCCAAGAGCAACAATAACCCCCAAAATTACCCTCCCAGAGCAATATTCAAAGTTCAGTACTGCCATTTTCAAAGGAGTAAGCAACAATGAGCCCTGCCCGTCGACACACGCTTCCAACCTTCCTACGCACAACAGCTCGAGACACCCTCGTCTTTACTGCAGCGAAAAAATACAGCAGCCAGGATCGCATACCCACCTTCGCGGGAAGGGGAGGAAGGGCCTCTTCTGCAGAAGAGAAACAGGTCACATCTTGTTGCCTTGCCTGCTTCCGAAACCTTAAAAAAAAAAAAAAAAAAGCAGCAGTTAGTACCGCAGAAATCCAGGGGAAATTGATGCTCTTTTCTAGGCTGTTCAAATGTCTAGAAAATTTTAAAGAGGAATAAGTAAAGGGGGAGGAGGAATATCAGACACATAAGAATGCAAATATCAACGCAAGACACTCCGTTGTAGGTTCCCTTTTAAAGAGGAGGATTTTCTTGCCGAGAAGTTTACTGCCACTAGCGAGGGGAAAGCGGGGATCAGGAGGTGGGAGGGAGGGTGAAGAGAGAACTGCTGCCGGAGCCCAGGCAGCAATAACACCCACCGCTGCACGGATCAGGCGACGAGGACGCGCCCCGAGGACGCAGGGACTGCTCCTACCCGGCGCCTCCGCCTGGCCACGATCTTCGAAGCCCCTGGAGCGGGCAAGGGTCCGAGCGTCCGCCAGGCTGGGCCCTCGGGGGCCCTCCCGTGCGGGTTCTGCTCCCACTCACATCCCTCGGCGGCGAGGACCGGGCCTCTCCCTGCGCGGCGATAGCAGCCCTCCGCCCCGACGCGCGCCGCAAGTCCGGGCCCCGGGGCCGAGGGGCCGAGGCGGCGGCACGAACTGACGAGCGAGCCGGTAGCCGGCCCAGCCTCTCAGCGCCCCGGGAGGCCGTTAGCGGAGGCCGCTGCTTGCCCCCTTCTGCTCCTCTTCCTCTCTCCTTCCGGCAGCCCACACCACTCCCACTTCGGGCAGCCGGGAAGCCCGTCACAGTCGTCGTCTCCACCCTCTTCCAAGCCACACCGTCTTCTCAGCGCCGCAGGCGACACTGTCTGGGACGCCCTATTTACGTCCAACTCAGCCTCCCAGTTGGCCTCGGGTCCGGCGGCCGGTTCACGGCTGGCTGAGGCCGCCTCGGAGCGGGGCGGGGGCGGGGCGGGGGCGGGCGCGGGCGCTTGGCGTGCGCCCCCGGTCTGCGCGTGCGCGCGTGTGCCTCTCCACCCAGGCCGCGCTTTCCCCGGCGCGCGCGGAGGGGCCGACGGGGACTGGCTACGCAAGACCGTGGCTTCTCGGGAAGCCGGCGAGCGTGCGCGGAGATTCCCGCGGTGGCCCCTGGGCGTGAGCGGGCGGGGGGACTTGAGCTGGGCTGGGCCCTCCGCAGATGGCCGTGTGCGTGGCCGGAGGCGGCTGGGAATGAGTAAGCCACGCCGGGAAGGCGCCCTCGGCGCACAACCTGGCACCGCACAGAGACTTTCCCCTCCCGCACACTGTTGTCTTTTTCTGCTTTTGCTCCCACTTTCGGGGTGCAGCAAACCTGCCCCTCCACAGTCCAGGCCGCTAGGCCGAGAGAAGTAGCGCCGAGGGTTGGGGCAACGCGTTCATACGCACCGTTTCGCGCCAATGCAATTCCGTGCGCCTGATTCCAACCAGTCACCTCTGCTGGAAAGGGGTGAGAGTGGAATGAGGTGCCCAGATGCCTGTGGAATGGCGGCAAGGCCTGGCAAAGGAGGAGAAACAACTTCCACCATCCCAAAGAGCCTCATTCATTCATTCAACAAATATCTACACAGCATCTACTGTGTGCCAGGCTGTAGGACCCCAAGGATGATATGTGAACACAACCCACATACTCTTTGCCCCACGGGAGCTTGTATTCTGATAACGCGACAAAAATGCTTTTAATTTATCAGTATAATGTGCCAGAGTATAACTGCCGCTAGGAAAAGTAAAGGAGCAGGAAGTGAGGAGGCAGTGTGCTATTTTAGTTATAGTGGCCAGGAAAGACCTCCCAGAGAAACTAACGTTTGAGCAGAGATCCGAAGGATGAGAATGAGCTATCTGGGAAAAGAGTTTCATGCAGAAACACTAGCAAAGGCAAAGACCCTGAGAAGGGAAGGTGCTTGGCAAGTTCAAAGGACCGAGAAAGAGGTCACTGGCTGGAGGACAGTGAAGGAAGGGGCAGTGGTAAGAGGTGAGGCCGAAGAAGTAGCCTGTGACCCAACTGTGTAGGGCCTTTTTCACTCATCATCAGCCTTCTTTCTGTCAATCTGAAAAAAAAAAAAAACATGCATTTATAGCCCCTGTTTCCCCATACAAATGATGCTGTGATTCAGGTCAAGCTTGTATTTAATGGTTTCTTTAAATAAACCTCACCAAAGCAACTCCTGCATTTCTTCTTACATAAGACCCATTGCAAAAGGTCTTTGAGCAAATGATAGCAGGATCGGAAATGACTTGAATTCACACTGACTTCTTTAAAGTAAGTAGTGAACTAGAGCCCTGTTTTCTCCTAAGAAGGGATTTACAGGGAAACTGCATTCCTATGGCTACTGTCTGACAAGCAAAATATGCTGGAGAGTTCTTGGTGGTGGTGGTTGTCGTTGTTTAATTTCTAAAAAGAAATTAGAAATAGGAGTTGTGACTCAACAGCAAATCTAAAATCTGCTTAGAATGTTAAGGTTGAAATTACAAGCAGCAACCACCATGAGAGTTCCCTTTTCCTGCAAACAAAAACTGTTAACTGGAGTAGAAACCAGAACACAGACCCACGTAAAGAACATGAAGTGCTGAAGGTGGCTTTAATGTTAGGGTTAAAATGAAAGTCGTCTGAGCTGTGGAAATGGAAGCATTCTCTTTGGGAGGGGTGGGGGGCAAAAGCCTGTTTAAGAACTCTAAACAGTACAGATACATTCATTGTAGTAAATGACGTTTCTATATTTTGTAATGATGTGTTTATTCAACCAGGCATGGTATCTGTTACTCCACTGCCTTTTTGCAGGGAAAGGCCATTTGGAAATAGTAAATATTGAGGGTTTCTTGTGGGGGAAGGGATTCTTTTTTATAATAGTGATTTGGATAGGGAAGACAGGGTGGGCAAGGGAAATATATTAATCACAGGCTTGTAGACGAGAAATCAATCTACCCATACAGAGAGATAAGGTGACTTGCTTAGTGTCATTCTACTAGTGAAAGCCTCTCTCCTTACCAAAAATACTATGATTTTAAGCCAATATTACCCTGGAATGTTTAGCTCTTTTCACTCTTTGGAGAACTTTTTAACTCTTTATGTGATCCCTGGTAGTGACATAGCTAGAAATTTGCTCCCAGGGCGAATATTTCAGAAAGTTTCCTCTATTCTTTGATAATGGTAAAAGAGGATTCCAAGACATTTGACCAAGTCTTTCAAGACATTCTTTCACACAACATGGAGAAACAAGAAATGTGAGTTGGGTTGGATGATAAAACATTTAGATTCAAAACTGATTGTATGGCCATATCTCGAAGTAAAAATTAGCAGCCAGTTGTCAAGTATGGGGTGTTGTGCCACAAGTTCTGTCGTTCTACTGCAGTAGAATATGGTGGCAGTGGCTCCTGACTGCCATTCCTAACCCACACCTGCAACAAGACTGACAGAATGTGTTAGATAGGGCTTTGGCATTCACTTCTTTTTAAAGTCCTTAAGTGGTTTCAGTGCAAAGGTTGGAAATCCATGGTTCAGCGTTTAGGAACTTAAGGTTGAGAGTCTGGCTGACTCAGGTTTGAATCACTGTTTTCACCAAGGAAGTCATTTAAATTTTCTAAGCTTCCATTTTGTCATCAGTATAATGAGGATAAGAATATCTTCTTTGAAGAGCTGTTTTGAAGATTAGATGAAAAAGTATTTTTAAACCCCTAGCACAGTTATTAAATGCCTATTATGGTTGTGGTGGGGACAATTTATAGATATCCCCAAGCTGGGGGGTATGTGAAATACGCTGGATTTTCTCAGTAATCCTGAAGCATTTGTCACAGTTTATTGTGTGACACGAAACTGTGTGGGCAGGAATGATAAGGGCTGGGTTGTAACAGAGATAAACGCAAAGACCTGCAATTGTATTTTTTAAAAAACAAAACTATGCCATTAACTGATGAAATAATGAAAACATTCTCAAGAGGAGCATAAATGTGAGAGCAGAAAAAGATATAGGAAAGTCCTTCCCCTTGGAAGGGGAAACAGGCTCAAGCAAAAGACTGGGGATAGATCCACAAGTTAGATTGTTTCCTTCCAGGGTAGAGAAGATGTACTTTTCTGAAGGCATCAGCTATGGAGAGAGGCTAATTTATCCCAGGTCTAGTAATATAAACCGAAAGACAAAGTCCGGAGTGTGAATCAGGTAGACAGACAAGCAAGCAATGTTTTTTACTTTGAATCATCCAGATATTTTAGGACTATTCATTTCAAAGTTAGGTTGGATATGGCAAAAAATTTTTTCAAAATTTCCTCTGCCCTTTATCATATCTATATCTCTACATCAATTCTTTCATTCTTCATTATAGTCCCAAAGAAAAAGGTGTTCCTGGCAAGCAGGTCCCTCCTTCCCTTGAGATAAACTGAATAAGTTTAATGTTGGTGCATAAAAACTAAAATAATTTCCCCATCTGTAAGCCAGGAATTAATAACCTCCTTCAGGTAAGGACGATTATTTGGCAAAATATGCAAAATGTCTATTATAATTATGCTGTACTTTACAAAAAAATTTAACTTAAAACATTTGAGGTATAGTACCAATTCACTAAAACTATTTTTCTTTATAAAAGGATCCATACCAAGATTCACTCTTCAAAATAGAAATTCCCCTCACATAATTATCAGTGTACAGAGCGTTAATTCCTGAGTCTTTATTTAGATTAAGGATTCTGCCTTCTTTCTTTGAGAACTACCTTCTTCACCCAGAGTAGTCAGCCTCTAGCCCCTGTGTTACGGTTTGTGACCCTGCTACCCACACTCCTTGATCGCACCATGAGCTGTCACCTGACTCAAGCTGAGCCATTCATGATCTCCCTCCTGAGGAAGTTGGAACTGGGATTCAAAGACAGTTGCTCAGACTTTTTTGTTCTCTTAAAGTGAAGTTACGCATGCTCTAAAATTATGGCTGTCATCTGTATTCATATACATGGAGTTGCACAGAAAGCTGACTTGCTTTGGGAGAAAAGAATTGACACAGACAGAAGAGAGAAAAAAAAAGAGTTCACCAGGAATGAATCCTCTTAGCTTTTCAGCTTCCTCTTCCTTATAAGGCCCAAAGAAACTTCCTGTATTTGGTATCTTGAAAATACTTCCGTATGACAAATTTCCCCTTTTTACCTGAACAAGATCTAGTAGTGTCAGATCTAGTAGTGTCAGAGTACTTGCAATGAAATAACCTGGAGTGAAACAGATATTATAGTACACTGATGAGAAGAAAAGAAAAAGAAAAGAAAAAAATATTCTTCAAATTACAACAGGGAAAATGTATATCTTTTTTTTTGTAATATGAGCTCCTCTCATTTATTTTTTTGTGATTCAAAATTTTTGTAGATTATACTCCATTTAAAATTATTATAAAACGTTGGCTATATTCCATGTGCTGTACTGTGTGTCTTTTAAAAATCCAATTTACCCACGAATTTTGGAATTCTATCTTCAATCATAAGGTCAAGCATAACTATACAAGTATTAGTCACAATCTAAAACATTACACAGAACCCGTGGGTTAGCAGAAAATAAAGATACCTACTCCTATAAAACATCACTCCTGTCACCACTGTTCAATTTTCTTTTCTAAGTTGCTTCACTCTACCTTCTCTGTAACAATAATTTTATGAGTCTTCTGGGCCATAGTTATAATAATTGCTGTGGTCACTCCACGCTATCTACACTACTGACCAAAGGAAAATCTGATTTGATATTAAAGCATCATAATGATGTGGTTAAATACTCTGAATTTCAGTGTTACCTATGAAATACATAAATGGACCAGAAAATGCTGCATGTCATAGTTCTCAATTTTAACTTCCACTCCTATATACTAATATACTACCCTACATTCCTCAAACTGAAACTGAGAAAAACCAGGAGAATAACTTTCTTCTTTCATCCACACCTAATATTGTCTCCCACTGAACACTGATATAACCATTCATTTGGAGAAAAAAAACAAATACTATTTCTTTGGTTTCTCCTTTTGTGTAATAGTGGTTTTGTTTTTTTGACTTTTGTTTTGTTTTGGTTTGGTTTTTTTCCTCTGTCGCCTTCATCTGTTATAAATCAAGCATGAAATGATGTAATAGTCCTCAGGCAAACTCTCTGGCTAGGTATTCTAATGCTACAAGAATTTTAGTATTGAGTGCTTTCCACTTAGATACCAATTCAGCTCTTTTACTACCCACAGGAAATGCTCTGGGGATCAACAGCACTACAAGTGATAAAGTTTTTAGTAGGAATGATAACTTTGGAAAATTTTTTAAATAACTGCTAATTACTGGAATAGACATGTTTTAAGGCTTTTGAAAGGTTGTCTTGTACATTTTAGCATCTATTATCCTCATTAAAGGGCTTATATTTGTTGAGCAAGCTACTTTTTTCCTTTTTGATTCCAAAGTAAACATTAATACATACTACTTGTGGTAAATCCAACTAATATGGAAGATAAAGTATACAAAGTGGAAGTTCCTCTTGATCCTCTTTTCCTAGCCCTCTTTACTTCCCAGAGGTAACCACTGATAACTATTTCATGTGTAACTTTTCAGAATTTTTTCTAAGCATTTTCCTACTTATTTCCTATAGATTTAGTTTTGAACTCTATAAACCAAATAGATAATTCTATACTTTTTGTGTTACCATTTTTTCACTTAACACCTTCTGGAGACCATTCATTTCAACATTTATTGCTTTCCCTCATTCTTTTAAACTTTTTACACAGTGTTCAACAAAATGGGTCATCATAACTTACCACATAATTCCCCCATTTATGAACACTTAGGTTTGTAATTTTCACAATTAAAAACAGTGCTAGGACTTCCCTGGTGGTGCAGTGGTTAAGAATCCGCCTGCCAATGAAGGGGACACGGGTTTGAGCCCTGGTCCAGGAAGATCCCACATGCCGCGGAGCAACTAAGCCCATGTGCCACAACTACTGAGCACACCTGCCACAGTTACTGAAGCCCGCATCCCTAGAGCCCATGCTCCACAACAAGAGAAGCCACCGCAATGAGAAGCCCGCACACCACAACAAAGAGTAGCCCCTGCTCGCCCCAACTAGAGAAAGCCCACGTGCAACAACAAAGACCCAATGCAGCCAAAAATAAAAAATAAATAATTAATTTTTTGTTTTAAAAAGTGCTAAATTTGAACGTCATTGTACATACATTCCATGGGCACAAAAGTATTCCCTAGGATAGGCAAGTAGACTCTCTGAGCCAAAATAAATATATATTTAAAATTTGGTGGCTATTGGGGCTTCCCTGGTGACGCAGTGGTTGAGAGTCCGCCTGCCGATGCAGGGGACACCGGTTCGTGCCCGGTCTGGGAAGATCCCACATGCCACGGAGCGGCTGGGCCCGTAAGCCAAGGCCGCTGAGCCTGTGCGTCCGGAGCCTGTGCTCCGCAACGGGAGAGGCCACAACAGTGAGAGGCCCGCGTACCGCAAAAAAAAAAAAAAAAAAATTTGGTGGCTATTGCCAAATAGACTTTCAAAAATCTCATACTAGTATATCAATGCCCATTTCTCTATAATCTCACTAACTCTGGATATTATGAATCTTTAATTTTAGGTATTTTAAATTCCAAATAACATTCATTCCAGTCGAACAACATATATTTTTTAAAACACCTATTATATGACAGGTAGTCTGCAAATGTTAGACACTCACTAGTTTGTTACAGAGCCACTATTCTACCTATCCTTGCCTCTTTAATACATTTTAAAGTAGACATAACATTAAATTATAAAATTCACCAACTATCTTGATCAAGCAATTATTCAATCATATTCAAATATAGTTTTGAAATTAGCTTCCTTGTACCATTTTTCTTATGGGAGAAAATTAATTCCTTTGGGAAAATGCTGGTGAAATAACAAAGGCCAGAGATTTTTACTTGCTGGGGATTCTATTTTTTTTTTTTTAATATTTATTTACTTATTTATTTGGCTGCGCCGGGTCTTAGTTGTGGCACGTAGGATCTTAGTTGCAGCATGCAGGATCTAGTTCACTGACCAAGGATCGAGCCTGGGCCCCCTGCATTGGGAGCATGGAGTCTTAACCACTGGACCACCAGGAAGTCCCCTAGCTGGGGATTCTTTATTCAACCTTTCTGAACTTTTGTTTCCTAGTCTCCACAATGAGAATAATATGAGTGCCTACCTTTTAGAACTAATTTCAGGTTTTAATGAGATAACATAGAGAAAACAACAAATTCCTGATGGTAACAGGTAACGTCAGAGTGCGTGCAACACGCCAGTCATTCTTCAAGAGCTTTATAGGTATTAACTCATTTGAGCCTCACAACAACTCTAGGAGATGGCTACCTCTATTATCTTCATTTCAAAAATAAGAAATTGAGACCAGAGAAGAACTTTCCCAGGGCCTTCCGGAAACTCTGCAGAGGCAAGACTGAATCCCAGAAGACCTGGCTTCAGAGATAACTCTCATACCAACTCCACTATACTGTCTCCTGTAGAGGTAATCAAGCAATAAATATTATTTCCTTTATTCTTCGAGCATTATACCAGAGTCTATGAGATACACATCCCTACCTACAGGATGTTAAATATGCTGATAGAAGATGATTCATTAAATTCTTTTTTTTAACATCTTAATTGGACTATAATTGCTTTACAATGGTATGTTAGTTTCTGCTGTATAACAAAGTGAATCAGCTATATGAATACATATAGACCCATATCCCCTCCCTCTTGCGTCTCCCTCTCACCCTCCCTATCCCACCCCTCTAGGTGGTCACAAAGCACCAAGCTGATCTCCCTGTGCTATGGGGCTGCTTCCCACTAGCTATCTACTTTATATTTGGTAGTGTATATATGTCCATACCACTCTCTCACTTCGTCCCAGCTTACCCTTCCCCCTCCCCATGTCCTCAAGTCCATTCTCTACATCTGCATCTTTATTCCTGTCCTGCCCCTAGATACTTCAGAACCTTTTTTTTTTTTTTTAGAGTCCATATATATGTGTTAGCATGAGGTATGTGTTTTTCTCTTTCTGACTTACTTCACTCTGTATGACAGACTCTAGGTCCATCCACCTCATACAAATAACTCAATTTCGTTTCTTTTTATGGCTGAGAAATATTCCATTGTATATATGTGCCACACCTACTTTTTTTTTTTTTTTTTACATTCTGGTCAATTTTTTTTTTTACTTTTATTTATTTATTTTTTTAAACATCTTTATTGGAGTATAATTGCTTTACAATGGTGTGTTAGTTTCTGCTTTATTACAAAGTGAATCAGCTATACTTACACATATATCCCCATATCTCCTCCCCCTTGCATCTCCCTCCCACCCTCCCTATCCCAGCCCTCTAGGTGGTCACAAAGCACTGAGCTGATCTCCCTGTGCTATGCGGCTGCTTCCCACTAGCTATCTATTTTACATTTGGTAGTATATATAAGTCCATGCCACTTTCTAACTTCGTCCCAGCTTACCCTTCCCCTTCCCCATGTCCTCAAGTCCATTCTCTACGTCTGTGTCTTTATTCCTGTCCTGCCCCTAGGTTCTTCAGAACGTTTTTTTTTTTTTAGAGTCCATATATATGTGTTAGCATACGGTATTTGTTTTTCTCTTTCTGAGTTACTTCGCTCTGTATGACAGTTATTAGGTCCATCCACCTCACTACAAATAACTCAATTTCATTTCGTTTTATGGCTGAGTAATATTCCATTGTATATATGTGCCACATCTTCTTTACCCATTCATCTGCTGATGGACACTTAGGTTGCTTCCATGTCGTGGCTATTGTAAATAGAGCTGCAATGAACATTGTGGTACATGACTCTTTTTGAATTATGTTTTTCTCAGGGTATACGCCCAGTAGTGGGATTGCTGGGTCATATGGTAGCTTAATTTTTAGTTTTTTAAGGAACCTCCATACTGTTCTCCATAGTGGCTGTATCAATTTACATTCCCACCAACAGTGCAAGAGTGTTCCCTTTTCTCCACACCCTCTCCAGCATTTATTGTTTCTGGATTTTTTGATGATGGACATTCTGACTGGTGTGAGGTGATACCTCACTGTAGTTTTGATTTGCATTTCTCTAATGATTAGTGATATTGAGCATCCTTTCATGCGTTTGTTGGCAATCTGTATATCTTCTTTGGAGAAATGTCTATTTAGATCTTCTGCCCATTTTTGGATTGGGTTGTTTGGTTTTTTGACATTGAGCTGCATGAGCAGCTTGTAAATTTTGGAAATTAATCCTTTGTCAGTCGCTTCATTTGAAAATATTTTCTCCCATTCTGAGGGTTGTCTTTTGGCCTTGTTTATGGTTTCCTTTGCTGTGCAAAAGCTTTGAAGTTTCATTAGGTCCCATTTGTTTATTTTTGTTTTTATTTCCATTTCTCTACGAGGTGGGTCAAAAAGGATCTTGCTGTGATTTATGTCAGAGTGTTCTGCCTATGTTTTCCTCTAAGAGTTTTACAGCGTCTGACCTGACATTTAGGTCTTTAATCCATTTTGAATTTATTTTTGTGTATGGTGTTAGGGAGTGTTCTAATTTCATTCTTTTACATGTAGCTGTCCAGTTTTCCCAGCACGACTTATAGAAGAGGCTGTCTTTTCTCCATTGTATATCCTTGCCTCCTTTATCAAAAATAAGGTGACCATATGTACGTAGGTTTATTTCTGGGTTTTCTATCCTGTTCCATTGATCTATATTTCTCTTTTTGTGCCAGTACCATACTGTCTTAATTACTGTAGCTTTGTAGTATAGTCTGAAGTCCACGAGCCTAATTCCTCCAGCTCCATTTTTCTTTCTCAAGATTGCTTTGGCTATTTGGGGTCTTTTGTGTTTCCATAAAAATTATGAAATTTTTTGTTCTAGTTCTGTGAAAAATGCCATTGGTAGTTTAACAGTGATTGCACTGAATCTGTAGATTGCTTTGGGTAGTATAGTCATTTTCACAGTGTTAATTCTTCCAATCCAAGAACATGATATATCTCTCCATCTGTTTGTATCATCTTCAAATTCTTTCATCAGTGTCTTATAGTTTTCTGCATACAGGTTTTTGTCTCCTTAGGTAGGTTTATTCCTAGGTATTTTATTCTTTTTGTTGCAGTGGTAAATGGGAGTGTTTCCTTAATTTCTCTTTCAGATTTTTCATCATTAGTGTATAGGAATTCCAGAGATTTCTGTGCATTAATTTTGTATCCTGCTACTTTACCAAATTCATTGATTAGCTCTAGTAGTTTTCTGGTTACATCTTTAGGATTCTCTATGTATAATATCATGTCACCTGCAAACAGTGACAGCTTTACTTCTTCTTTTCCGATTTGGATTCCTTTTATTTCTTTTTCTTCTCTGATTGCTGTGGTTAAAACTTCCAAAACTACATTGAATAATAGTGATAAGAGTGGACAACCTTGTCTTATTCCTGATCTTAGAGGAAATGCTTTTAGTTTTTCACCATTGAGAACGATGTTGGCTGTGGGTTTGTCATATGGCCTTTAATATGGCCTTTATTATGGCCTCCTCCTACTTCCTGCAGGGTTTTTATCATAAATGGGTGTTGAATTTTGTTGAAAGCTTTTTCTGCATCTATTGAGATGATCATATGGTTTTTCTCCTCAATTTGTTAATATGGTGTATCACATGACTGATTTGCAAATATTGAAGAATCCTTGCATTCCTGGGATAAACCCCACTTGATCATGGTGTATGATCCTTTTAATGTGCTGTTGGATTCTGTTTGCTAGTATTTTGTTGAGGATTTTTGCATCTATGTTCATCAGTGATATTGGCCTGTAGTTTTCTTTCTTTGTGATATCTTTGTCTGGTTTTGGTATCAGGGTGACGGTGGCCTTGTTGAATGAGTTTGGGAGTGTTCCTCCCTCTGCTATATTTTGGAAGAGTTTGAGAATCATTAAATTCTTAAGCTTTGTATTAACATATAAGGAATCAGGTAACATTATTTATATATAATGTGTAACAAAGTCTTCTTTACCCAGGGATAAATTCTTGTTTGCTGGAACAGCTGCTGGCTCCTATGTTGTAGAGTACTAGTTCTCAGAATGTGATCCCTGGACCAGCAGTAACAGTGCTACCTGGGAACTTGTTAGAAATGTAAATTCTTGAGCCCCAACTCGGACCTCCTGTATCAAACTCTGGAGGTGAGGCCCAGTCACTTGTGTTCTAAACAAGACTTTCATATGATTCTGAGGCATGCTAAAGTTAAGAACCACTGAGTCCAGGTCTTTTGAGCATGAGCTGTTCTGTTCTCCTTGCTTAGCATTGGAAGCAATGCTTTCTCCACTCAAAACACAAAACAAAACAAAACAAAACAAAACCACTATTGTAGAGAATCCATGTAATGGGTGAAATGGAAAGAAAAAAAGTAAGCCAGAGAGCTTAGGATGACATTCATAATAAGTCATGCACAGAAGAGAGGGAGCGGGGAAAGATGAAAGATGCATGAGGCTCAGGTATAGTATCTGACTTGAGGGATGAACAAAAAGAAGAGATCTTTATTTCAAGTTTCTATAGTATGTGGAAGGAAATAAGAGATGGATGGCAAAGAGAATTTCAAAACATTTTGCTTTATGTTATAAATTGGGTACACTTTCATACCCTTAAAAAAACCCTCAAATTTTCTCTTCAATTACTCTTGGCTATTAACTTGTACTTATTTGAATATAGTTACTATATACTGCCTAGACCATAGAGGAGCCCCTAGTTTTATTAAGATTACATTGTTATAATGCAATGAATTTAAATCAATAGCATTGAGTAAACAATACAAATCAAATTCTAAAATCAGAAAGCGTTGATGCTGAATAACCTTACAGATCATATAGATCACTGAGAAGATACAATCATCAAGTCTAAATATCATATTCTACAAGTTACAGAGGCTGCAAAGATGATGCAGCCCAAGCAATGTACCTATTTTTTGACAGTAGGGTAGGAAGAGTCTATTGCATAAGCACTCAAAGGTACACCTGTAGACTGTGAAGGCAGGAAATATATCTGTTTCTTTCCCCACCACACATCCAGTATCAATCAAAGTTTGACATGTCATAGGTGCTAAATAAATCTTGTCATATAAGTGAATTAATGAAAAAGAACAATGGCAGGACAAATATGAGCGTTCAGTGACCAAATCCTCTGTACCAATAATACCCTAAGCTAACAGGAAAAAAGTTACCACTTTACTCCCTGGGCAGAGGTCTGGATATGGAAGTAACTCACCTTAAGGAAAGAATTTGAGGTTCAGAAGTTTAGTCTGGAGAAAATGACGGAGTATCAGGAAGTGTGATGAGTGATAACTGAGTTAAGCACAGGATGCTGTTGTTCTAGATTGCCCTCCAGCCCAGCCATCCAGCACCTGTGTCACAGTCAGGAAGGGAATGGAGAGAGAGGACTGTAATCAAGAACATGTCAAATAAAATACTTATATATCCAGGGCTTTTATAAGAATCTGAAAGCTCAAGGTAGAGCTTTTAGTGGCTCAGTTACAGATCACAACCAGGGAGATATCCCACTGGAAGACCCTGGTCTGAAGTTGTAGAAGTCAGAGTTGCTGCTTCAGGGAAGCCAAAATGGGTCATTACAAGAGCTACAACAGTAACCATAGCTGCAGCCAGGAATCGGGGTAGTGACCTTCCCTGAGCCCCTCCCTACCTTCCTATATCCACATGTCTTGCTCCATCATGTCCTTCAGGTGAGATGTAATTGAAAATGCAATATCTCCCAGCCCCCAGCACTCCCTACACCAGTACCCTGATTTGTTTTTCTCCATGACACTCATTACCAGTTCACATACAATATATTTCATTTATTTGTTTGTCTGTCTTCCCTCAAGTAGAAAGTGAGTTCCATGTCTGTTATATTCATACTATATGCCTTAGCACCTAGGACAGTGCATGGTACATAGTAGGTGCCAATAAATATCTATTGAATGAGTGGACTTTTCATTCATGTATATTTTTGCTATACATTCTATTAGGTAAGTAATATCTCTATTTTACAGACAAGAAATGAAACTCAGCAAAGTTAAGTGGCCCAAAGCAACATAACCACTAAGTATTGGGTTGGCCAAAAAGTTCATTCGGGTTTTCCCATAACCTCTTACGGAAAAACCCAAACGAACTTTTTGGCCAACCCAATATTAAAGTTGCTATTTGAAGCTAGCTCTGCCTCCTCACAAAGATGTCCTCTTAAACTGGATGTCATTTGAGCTTAAAAAGTGGGTAGTACTGGACTATTTTCATAACTTATATTGTTTCTTTTAAAAATTTACATTATGTTCTGTAGCTATAACCTTCATGTTTACTCTATTCTTAGTTCTACAGTAAAAGAGATTCAACATTCATCACTCATTCTGCTATAGTTTCTTCATCTCTCACTTCATCCTTCAGTTTCTTCTAGAAGGGCTCAGGAGGGAATTCCCTGGCAGTCCAGTGGTTAGGACTTGGTGCTTTCACTGCCAGGGCCCAGGTTTGATGCCTAGTTCAATCCCTGGTCAGGGAACTAAGATCCTGCAAGCTGTGCAGTGTGGTCAAAAAAAAAACACCCTAGAAGGGCTCAGGGGAACTAGGATATATAAGTTAGGGTCCTATGAGAAGCAGATGCCAGGATAAAATTAGATGTGCAAGAGATTTATTAGGAGAAACATTTGTGAAGGGTAAAGGGAAAAGAGAGCAGGAGTAGATGGGAAGAGCCTTCAGACAATGATGAAAGCCTGAGACCTGGTGAAAAATAGAAGGAATATGGGGCTTCCCTGGTGGCGCAGTGGTTGAGAGTCTGCCTGCCAATGCAGGGGACACGGGTTCGAGCCCTGGTCTGAGAGGATCCCACATGCCGCAGAGCAACTAGGCCCGTGAGCCATAACTACTGAGCCTGCGCGTCTGGAGCCTGTGCTCCACAACAAGAGAGGCCGCCATAGTGAGAGGCCAGCGCACCACGATGAATAGTGGCCTCCACTTGCTGCAGCTGGAGAAAGCCCTCGCACAGAAACAAAGACCCAACACAGCCATAAATAAATAAATAAATAAATAAATAAATTAATTAATTAAATTAAAAACCATTCTGTAAAAAAAAATAATAAAAAAATTAAAAAATAAAATAAAGAGGGGAATTCACTACTGATGACTCTCTTTAAAAAAAAAAAAAAATAGAAGGAATAAAGGAGGATTAGGTAGTTCCTCAAAGGGTTAAACACAGAGTTATATGGACCAACAATTCCACTCCTAGGTATAGACACAAAAGAAATGAAAACAAATATCCTTTCAAAAACTTGTACACAAATGTTCACAAAAATATTATTCATGATAGGCAAAAAGTGTAAACAACCCAAATGTCTATCAACTGATAGGTGAATAAATAAACTGTGGTGCATCCCTACAATTAAATATTTTCAGCAATAAAAAGGAAGTATGGCTACATGCTACAACATGGATGAGCCTTTAAAACATGCTAAGGGAAAGAAGCCGGTCACAAATGACCACGTAGTATATGACTGCTCTTACATGAATTATCCAGAAGGGGCAAATCTATAGAGACAAAAAGTAAATTAATGGTTGTCTAAGGCTGTGGGGGATGGGGAATTTGGAGAGTGACAGCTAAAGGGTATGGGTTTCTTTGCGGGGGGTAACGAAAATTTTCTAAAATTGATTGTGGTGATGGTTGTACAACTCTGTGAATAGAATGAAAATGATCGAATTGTACACTGTAAATAGGTGAAATGTATGGTATGGGAATTATATCTCCATAAAGACTTTTTTTTTTTTTTTTTTTTTTTTTGCGGTACGCGGGCCTCTCACTGTTGTGGCCTCTCCCGTTGCGGAGCACAGGCTCCGGACGCGCAGGCTCAGCGGCCTTGGCTCACGGGCCCAGCCGCTCCGCGGCATGTGGGATCTTCCCAGACCGGGGCACGAACCCGTGTCCCCTGCATCAGCAGGCGGACTCTCAACCACTGCGCCACCAGGGAAGCCCCATAAAGATTTTTTAAATGAGAAAGAAAAATAGAGGATTGGGTAGCAAGACTCAAAACTGCAGTACCACTCAGAAAGTCTTGACCGGGTCAATAGGGAGTCTTCAAGCAGAGACTGCCTGTTAGAGGAATTGCACGTGGAGCAAAAATGACCCATCTCTGGTACTCCTACCATGCTGAGTCACTGGCTAGGAGAAGCCTGAGAGAGCTTGGGGGGAGGGCTCTCAGTGTCAACTCTGCAGTAAAACTAAAAGTGGACCAACTGGAGGCCGTAAGCCAACTCCACACCTCCCAGCAGGTTCCCTTCAGCAGAGCACCTCCATGGCTGCCCAAAGTAAAAGAAAGCAGGTTACATGGGTACAATATGGACAGCTGAGGCTTCTGTTCACCAACTGATTCTCTTTTTTTTTTTCCTATGCATAGGAAGCAAGATCATCAACCGACAGTGAATTTGGGTGGGAGGGGGTAGAGATGTTGAGGTTTGAAGATAAAAGAGAAGGCATGAAGAAGTTATCTGCAAGAATAGAAGGATGAAAAGACCAAGGAGATGTAGTTTGAGAACCAGGCAGTGTTAAGAGCCCACTAGACGGCAAGAATTCAAAGTTAGACTCATCAGCATGGTTGTGGGTTTTTCTCCACCCACATTCAGCTGCATGAGACAAAGCTCAGAATAGAGAAAGCTTAATTAAAACAGTGTTGAAGTTTTCCTGGATGAGTAAGAGGAAGTGAAAAAGAGGCAAGGAAGTTGAGGGTGTATGCAAATAACTGATTATAATAGTTGATCATGGAATTTTAATTCGGTAAGCAAGGAAGTGAAGATATGAGGTAGGTGACAGCAACAGAAAAGAATTAGTGGTTTGTCCAGTAGGGGATTGTTGGAAGGACTCTTGGAGTTAGGGTACCTGAGAGAGTGACCTAGAAACAGAGGAGGTGGAACTACAGAAGGTAGTAGGGTTTCAGGGAAGCTTCTGCTGTCAGCTTTCCAGCTCTATTCCTATTACAGTCATCCCTCAGTAACCAAGGGGGATTGGTTCCAGGACACCCTCGGATACCAAAAATCTGTGGATGCTCAAGCCCCTTATATAAAATGGCATAGAATTTGGATATAACCTATGTACACCCTTCTGTATACTTTAAATCATCTGTATTACTTATAATACTTAATACAATCTAAATGTTATGTAAATAGTTATAAATACAGTGTAAATGCTATGTAAATAGTTGCCTGCATGTGACAAATTCAAGTTTTGCTTTTTGGAACTTTCTGGTATTTTTTTTCTAATATTCTTAATCCGCGGTTGGTTGAATCCACGGATGCAGAACCGATGGATACAGAGGGCCGACTATACTCCAAACAGGTTTTGCCTGTGCCTCATGCTTTGGAGGACTATCGTCTGCTGACCTAGTCTGAGTTCAGCAGCCACGAGAAGTCTTCTCTCACACAGTCCCTCCTCATATTTTTGCTTCACGATTACAGGCATACCTCTAAGATGTTGAGGTTTTGGCTGTGGTGGCACGTCACATAAATTTGTTGGCTTCCCAGCGCATATAAAAGTTATGCTTATACTATACTGGAGTCTACTAATTATGCAATAGCATTATGTCTAAAAAAACAATGTATATACCTTATTTAAAAAATACTTTATCACTAAAAAATGCTAACCATCATCTTAACCTTTAGCAAGTCGTAATATTTTTGCTCGTTGAGGATCACGCCTCGATGTTGACGGCTGCTGACTGATCAGGGTAGTGGTTGCTGAAGGTTGGCACAGCTGTGGCCATTTATTAAAATAAGACAACAATGAAGTTTGCCACATTGATTGACTCTTCCTTTCACGAACTATTTCTCTGTAGCCCGCAATGATGTTTGATAGCATTTTACCCACAGTAAAACTTCCTTCAAAATTGGAGTCAATCCTCTCACCCTGCTGCTTTATCAACTAAGTTTGTATAGTATTCTAAGTCCTTTGTTGTCATTTCAACAATCTCCACAGCACCTTCACCAGGAGTAGCTTCCATCTCAAGAAACCACTTTCTTTGCTCATCCATAAGAAGCTAGCGCTCATCCATTAAAGTTTTGTCATGAGACTGCAGCATGTCTGTCACATCCTCAAGCTCCACTTCTGATTCTAATTCCCTTGCTACTTCCACCACATCTGCAGTTCCTTCCTCCACTGAAGTCTTGAACCCCTCAAAGTCATCCATCAGGGTTGGAATCAACGTCTCCCAAACTCCTGTAAATATTGATATTTTGACCTCTTCCCATGAATTATGAATGTTCTTAATGGCATCTAGAATGGTCAATCCTTCCCAGAAGGTTTTCAGTTGGCTTGGCCCAGATCCATCAGAGGAGTAGCTATAGCCTTACAAAATGTATTTCTTATAAGCCTTGAGGTCAAAGTGACTCCTTGATCCATGGGCTTCAGAATGTATGTTGTGTTAGCAGGCATGAAAACAACATTAATCTCATTGTACCTCAGAGCTCCTGGGGTGACCAGCTGCATTGTCAATGAGCAGTAATATTTTGAAAGGTATCTTTTTTCTGTGCAGTATGTCTCCACAGAGGGCTTAAAGTACTCAGTAAATGACGTTGTGAACAGACGTGCTATTGTTCTGGCTTTGTGGTTCCATTTATGGAGCACAGACAGGGTAGATTTAGCATAACTCTTTTTTTTTTTAAGTGTATAGGTTTGAGAGATAAATATTTATTTATTTGTTTTTTAGCTGTGTTGGGTCTTCACTGCTGCGTGCGGGCCCTCTTCAGTTGTGGTGAGTGGGGCCCACTCTTCATTGTGGTGCATGGGCTTCTCATTGCGGTGGCTTTTCCCATTACGGAGCATGGGCTCTAGGCATGCGGGCCTCAGTATTTGTGGCATGCGGGCTCAGCAGTTGTGGCTTCTGTGCTCTACAATGCAGGCTCAGTAGTTGTGGCGCACAGGCTCAGTAGCTGTGGCTCGCAGGCTCTAGAGCACAGGCTCAGTAGTTGTGGCACATGGGCTTAGTTGCTCTGCGGCATGTGGGATCTTCCCAGACCAGGGCTTGAACCTGTGTCTCCTGCATTGGCAGGTGGATTCCCAACCACTGTGCCACCAGGGAAGTCCCCAGCATAATTCTTAATGGTCCTAGGATTTTCAGAATGGTAAATGAAGACTGGCTTCAAATTAGTCAACAGCTGCATTAGCCCCTAACAAGAGAGTCAGCCTGTCCTTGAAGCTTTGAAGCCAGGCATTGACTTCTCCCCTCTAGCTATGAAAGTTCTAGATGCCATCTTCATCCAAAGTAAGGCTGTTTCATCTACATTGAAAATCTGTTTTTTAGTGTAGCCACCATCATCTTAGCTAGATCTGGATAACCTGCTGCAGCTTCTACATCAGTGCTTTCTACTTCACCTTGTACTTTAATGCAAGTTCTTCTGAATTTTTGCATAATCACATATATTTCAATTTGGGAATAAAAATTATTTTCTCCGTTAATTTTGAATAGATCTTCTCACTGGTATTTCCATTTCATAGAATTATGGCTGACTCATAAAAAGTCAACAATGAAAGTTTTTTTAATAAATCACGAACAACTAAATTTACCTAATGGCTACAAGCTATTATATAAATGAAGATTTCCAAATGTATGCTCCACTTAAGCCTAACTGAATTCCTCAGAATAGATTTCTTGTATTCGCTGTACACTGAATCAAAGGATTCCAGTCTGTGCTCAGAGGGATCAGAGGTTGTATGGAAATGGTTCAGGCTTTCCAGAAACAGTGGCATATCTTCCCATCAAAGAAAAAAAATTTAAACAGCATTGTAAAATTTGTATAATTATTATGTCTGCTTTATACAATGGGTTTTGCAGATAAATTTTTAAAGAACTTTGCCACTGCTCTAGTACGGTGAACCACCCAATGCTTGAATCTTTTTTAAAACCTGTCTGACAAGTGGTTCTATCTGAAATATTTCAATGTTATCTGGGACAACACATTTTTCCCTAGCTGTTTAATTAAGTTTCCCAAATAAAATATCATTTACCAGAATTTTAAGTGTAGGCTAATTAATTATTATTAACTATCTTAAAGTATGGACCTCTATATAAAATCCTATATTCTATCTTTTTATTTTTTTGATTGAAGTTTCATCCAGATGTCCATACAATGGCAAGACTCATTGCTACTCAAAGTGTGGTCCACGTAACCAGCAGCACTGGTATCACCTGGGATCTCGTTGGAAATGCAGAATCTCAGGGCCACCGCTGCTGATTCAGAATATGCATTTTAACAAGATCCCAAGGTATATATACATGAACATGTGAACATATATGAACATATGAACAAACATGTATGAACATATATGTTTGAGAAGCACTGATATAATTAATTCAGAGCAAAGAGCATATCCATATTAGGCGTGAACTAATTTATATAGAGAAGAGGAGGATGTTTTCAAAAGGTCACCAAACTTGGCCGCACATTTTAATTATCTGGGGAGAGCAAAAAAAAAATACTGATGCCTGGGTCTCACTCCCACAGATTCTGACTCAACTGGCCCAGGATGAAGCCTGAGTATCTGGATATTTTTAAATTCCCCTGGTGATTCTAATGTGCAGCTGAGTTTGAGAATCATTTCTCTAAATTAAAGGTTCCTAATGTGTGGTTGCATGTGAGAGTCACTTTAGGAGCTTTTTAAAAATATCAGTGCTGGAGGGGAAGATGGCAGAAGAGTAAGACGCGGAGATAACCTTCCTCCCCACAGATACACCAGAAATACATCTACACGTGGAACAACTCCTACTGAACGCTGGCAGAAGACCTCAGACCTCCCAAAAGGCAAGAAACTCCCCACGTACCTGGGTAGGGCAAAAAAAAAATAATAAACAGAGACAAAAGGATAGGGACGGGACCTGCACCAGGGGGAGGGAGCTGTGAAGGAGGAAAGGTTTCCATACACTAAGAAGCCCCTTCGTGGGCGCAGACTGCGGGTGGCAGAGGGCGCGAAGCTTCGGAGCCGTGGAGGAGAGCACAGAAACAGAGATGCGGAGGGCAAAGCAGAGAGATTCCCACACAGAGGATCGGTGCAGACCGGCACTCACCAGCCCGAGAGGCTTGTCTGCTCGCCCGCCGGGGCAGGCGGGGGCTGGGAGCTGAGGCTCGGGCTTCGGTTGGTCCGATAGCAGGGAGAGGACTGGCAGCGTGAACACAGCCTGAAGGGATTAGTGCACCACAGCTAGCCAGGAGGGAGTCCGGGGAAAAGTCTGGACCTGCCGAAGAAGCAAGAGACTTTTTCTTCCCTCTTTGTTTCCTGGTGCGCAAGGAGAGAGGATTAAGAGCGCTGCTTAAAGGAGCTCCAGAGACGGGCGCTAGCTGCGGCTAACAGCCCGGACCCCAGAGACGGGCATGAGACCCTAAGGCTGCTGCTGCCTAAACCAAGAAGCCTCTGTGCGAGCACAGGTCACTATCCACACCTCCCCTACCGGGAGCCTGTGCAGCCCGCCACTGCCAGGGTCCCATGATCGAGGGACAACTTCCCCGGAAGAACACACAGCATGCCTCAAGCTGCTACAACGTCCCGAGGGCCTCTACCTCCGCAGGCTCGCCCCGCACTCCGTACCCCTCCCTCCCACCGGCCTGAGTGACCCAGAGTCCCCAAAGCAGCTGCTCCTTTAACCCCGTCCTGTCTGAGCGAAGAACAGACGCCCTCAGGCGACCTACACGCAGAGGCGGGGCCAAATCCAAAGCTGAGACCCTGGAGCTGTGAGAATAAAGAAGAGAAAGGGAAATCTCTCCCAGCAGCCTCAGAAGCAGTGGATTAAAACTCCACAATCAACTTCATGTACCCTGCATCTGTGGAATACATTAATAGACAACGAATCATCCCAAATTGAGGAGGTGGACTCTGAGAGCAAGATTTATGATTTTTTCCCCATTTCCTCTTTTTGTGAGGGTGTATGTGTATGCTTCTGTGTGAGATTTTGTCTGTATAGCTTTGCTTCCACCATTTGTCCCAAGGTTCTATCTGCCCTTTTTTTTTCTTTATAAAAAAATTTTTTTCTTAATAATTATTTTTTATTTTAATAACTTTATTTTATCTTATTTTATTTCTTCTTTCTTTCTGTCCTTCCTTCCTTCCCTCCTCCCTCCCTTCCTCCCTGCCTCGCTCTCTCTCTCTCTCTCTTTCTTTCTTTCTTTCTTTCTTTCTATTCTTTCTCCCTTTTATTCTGAGCCGTGTGGATGAAAGGCTCTTGGTGCTGTAGCCAGGAGTCAGTGCTGTGCCTCTGAGGTGGGAGAGCCAACTTCAGGACACTGGGCCACAAGAGACCTCCCAGCTCCACATAATATCAAACGGCAAAAATCTCCCAGAGATCTCCATCTCAACACTAGCACCCAGCTTCACTCAATGCCAGCAAGCTACAGTGCTGGACACCCTATACCAAACAACTAGCAAGACAGGAACACAACCTCACCCATTAGCAGAGAGGCTGCCTAAAATCATAATAAGTCCACAGACACCCCAAAACACACGACCAGACGTGGACCTGTCCACCAGAAAGACAAGATCCAGCCTCATCCACCAGAACACAGGCACTAGTCCCCTTCACCAGGAAGCCTACACAACCTACTGAACCAACTTTAGCCACTGGGGACAGACAGCAAAAACAACGGGAACTACGAACCTGCAGCCTGCAAAAAGGAGACCCCAAACACAGTAAGATAAGCAAAATGAGAAGACAGAAAAACAAACAGCAGATGAAGGAGCAAGATAAAAACCCACCAGACCTAACAAATGAAGAGGAAATAGGCAGTCTACCTGAAAAAGAATTCAGAATAATGATAGTAAAGATGATCCAAAATCTTGGAAATAGAATGGACAAAATGCAAGAAACATTTAACAAGGACCTAGAAGAACTAAAGATGAAATAAGCAACGATGAACAGCACAATAAATGAAATTAAAAATACTCTAGATGGGATCAATAGCAGAATAACTGAGGCAGAAGAACGGATAAGTGACCTGGAAGATAAAATAGTGGAAATAACTACTGCAGAGCAGAATAAAGAAAAAAGAATGAAAAGAACTGAGGAAAGTCTCAGAGACTGCTGGGACAACATTAAACGCACCAACATTCGAATAATAGGGGTTCCGGAAGAAGAAGAGAAAAAGAAAGGGACTGAGAAAATATTTGAAGAGATTATAGTTGAAAACTTCCCTAATATGGGAAAGGAAATAGTTAATCAAGTCCAGGAAGCACAGAGAGTCCCATACAGGATAAATCCAAGGAGAAATACACCAAGACACATATTAATCAAACTGTCAAAAATTAAATACAAAGAAAACATATTAAAAGCAGCAAGGGAAAAACAACAAATAACACACAAGGGAATCCCCATAAGGTTAACAGCTAATCTTTCAGCAGAAACTCTGCAAGCCACAAGGAACTGGCAGGACATATTTAGAGTGATGAATGAGAAAAACCTGCAACCAAGATTACTCTACCCAGCAAGGATCTCATTCAGATTTGATGGAGAAATTAAAAACTTTACAGACAAGCAAAAGCTGAGAGAGTTCAGCACCACAAAACCAGCTTTACAACAAATGCTAAAGGAACTTCTCTAGGCAAGAAACACAAGACAAGGAAAAAACCTACAAAAATGAACCCAAAACAATTAAGAAAATGGGAATAGGAACATACATATTGATAATTACCTTAAATGTAAATGGACTAAATGCTCCAACCAAAAGACACAGATTGGCTGAATGGATACAAAAACAAGACACATATATATGCTGTCTACAAGAGACCCACTTCAGACCTAGAGACACATACAGACAAAGTAAGGGGATGGAAAAAGATATTCCATACAAATGGAAACCAAAAGAAAGCTGGAGTAGCAATTCTAATACCAGACAAAATAGACTTTAAAATAAAGACTATTAGAAGACACAAAGAAGGACACTACATAATGATCAAGTGATCGATCCAAGAAGAAGATATAACAATTGTAAATATTTATGCACCCAACATAGGAGCACCGCAATACATAAGGCAAATACTAACAGCCATAAAAGGGGGATTCGCCAGTAACAAATTCATAGTAGGGGACTTTAACACCCCACTTTCACCAATGGACAGATCATCCAAAATGAAAATAAATAAGGAAACACAAGCTTTAAATGATACATTAAACAAGATGGACTTAACTGATATTTATACAACATTCCATCCAAAAACAACAGAATACACATTTTTCTCAAGTGCTCATGGAACATTCTCCAGGATAGATCATATCTTGGGTCACAAATCAAGCCTTGGTAAATTTAAGAAAATTGAAAGTGTATCAAGTATCTTCTCCGACCACAACGCTATGAGACTAGATATCAATTACAGGAAAAGATATGTAAAAAATACAAACACATGGAGGCTAAACAATACACTACTTAATAACGAAGTGGTCACTGAAGAAATCAAAGAGGAAATCAAGAAATACCTAGAAACAAATGTCAATGGAGACACGACGACCCAAAACTTATGGGATGCAGCAAAAGCAGTTCTAAGAGGGAAGTTTATAGCAATACAATCCTACCTTAAGAAACAGGAAACATCTCGAATAAACAACCTAACCTTGCACCTAAAGCAATTAGAGAAAGAAGAACAAGAAAACCCCAAAGTTAGCAGAAGGAAAGAAATGATAAAAATCAGATCAGAAATAAATGAAAAATAAATGAAGGAAACAATAGCAAAGATCAGTAAAACTAAAAGCTGGTTCTTTGAGAAGATAAACAAAATTGATAAACCATTAGCCAGACTCATCAAGAAAAAAAGGGAGAAGACTCAAATCAATAGGATTAGAAATGAAAAAGGAGAAGTAACAATTGACACTGCAGAAATACAAAAGATCATGAGAGATTACTACAAGCAACTCTATGCCAATAAAATGGACAACCTAGAAGAAACAGACAAATTCTTAGAAATGCACAACCTGCCAAGACTGAATCAGGAAGAAATAGAAAATATGAACAGACCAATCAATCACAAGCACTGAAATTGAAACTGTGATTAAAAAATCTTCCAGCAAACAAAAGCCCAGGACCAGATGGCTTCACAGGCGAATTCTATCAAACATTTAGAGAAGAGCTAACACCTATAGTTCTCAAACTCTTCCAAAATATAGCAGAGGGAGGAATACTCCCAAACTCATTTTACGAGACCACCATCACCCTGATACCAAAACCAGACAAAGATGTCACAAAGAAAGAATACTACAGGCCAATATCACTGATGAACATAGATGCAAAAATCCTCAGCAAAATACAACAGCACATTAAAAGGGTCATAGGGCTTCCCTGGTGGCGCAGTGGTTGAGAGTCCGCCTGCCAATGCAGGGGACACGGGTTCATGCCCCAGTCCGGGAAGATCCCACATGCCGTGGAGCGGCTCTGCCCGTGAGCCATGGCCGCTGAGCCTGCGCGTCCAGAGCCTGTAGCTCCTCAACGGGAGAGGCCACAACAGTGAGAGGCCTGCGTACCACAAAAAACAAAAAACAAACAAAAAAAATGGATCATACACCATGATCAAGTGGGGTTTATTCCAGGAATGCAAGGATTCTTCAATATATGCAAATCAATCAACATGATACGCCATATTAACAAATTGAAGGAGAAAAACCATATAATCATATCAATAGATGCAGAGAAAGCTTTCAACAAAATTCAACACCCATTTATGATAAAAACCCTGCAGAAAGTAGGCATAGTGGGAACTTTCCTCAACATAATAAAGGCCATATAAGACAAGCCCACAGCCAACATCGTCCTCAATGGTGAAAAACTAAAAGCATTTCCACTAAGATCAGGAACAAGACAAGGTTGCCCACTCTCACCACTCTTATTCAACATAGTTTTGGAAGTTTTAGCCACAGAAATCAGAGAAGAAAAGGAAATAAAAGGAATCCAAATCGGAAAAGAAGAAGTAAAGCTGTCGCTGTTTGCAGATGACATGATACTATACATAGAGAATCCTAAAGATGCTACCAGATAACTACTAGAGCTAATCAATGAATTTGGTAAAGTAGCAGGATACAAAATTAATGCACAGAAATCTCTGGCATTACTACACACTAATGATGAAAAATATGAAAGTGAAATCAAGAAAACACTCCCATTTACCATTGCAACAAAAAGAATAAAATATATAGGAATAAACCTACCTAAGGAGACAAAAGACCTGTATGCAGAAAATTATAAGACACTGATGAAAGAAATTAAAGATGATACAAACAGATGGAGAGATATACCATGTTCTTGGATTGGAAGAATCAACATTGTGTAAATGACTCTACTACCCACAGCAATCTACACATTCAATGCAATCCCTATCAAACTACCAGTGGCATTTTTCACAGAACTAGAACAAAAAATTTCACAATTTGTATGGAAACACAAAAGACCCCAAATAGCCAAAGCAATCTTGAGAACATAAAATGGAGCTGGAGGAACCAGGTTTCCTGACTTCTTACTGTACTACAAAACTACAGTAATCAAGACAGTATGGTACTTGCAGAAAAACCAAAAGATAGATCAATGGAACAGGATGAAAGCCCAGAGATAAACCCACACACATATGGTCACCTTATCTTTTTTTTTTTTTTTTTTTGCAGTACGCAGGCCTCTGACCGCCACGGCCTCTCCCGCTGCAGAGCACAGGCTCCAAACGCGCAGGCTCAGCGGCCATGGCTCACAGGCCTAGCCGCTCCGCGGCATGTGGGATCTTCCCAGACCGGGGCACGAACCCATGTCCCCTGCATCAGCAGGTGGACCCTCAACCACTGCCCCACCAGGGAAGCCCAGTCACCTTATTTTTGATAAAGGAGGCAGGAATGTACAGTGGAGAAAGGACAGCCTCTTCAATAAGTGGTGCTGGGAAAATTGGACAGGTAATGTAAAAGTATGAGATTAGATCACTCCCTAACACCATACACAAAAATAAGCTCAAAATGGATTAAAGACCTAAATGTAAGGCCAGAAACTATCAAACTCTTAGAGGAAAACATAGGCAAAACACTCTATGACATAAATCACAGCAAGATACTTTTTGACCCACCTCCTAGAGAAATGGAAATAAAAATAAAAATAAACAAATGTGATCTAATGAAACTTCAAAGCCTTTGCACAGCAAAGGAAACCATAAACACGACCAAAAGACAACCCTCAGAATGGGAGAAAATATTTGCAAATGAAGCAACTGAAAAAGGATTAATCTCCAAAATTTATAAGCTGCTCATGCACCTCATAACAATAAAACAAACAACCCAATCCAAAAATGGGCAGAAGACCTAAATAGACATTTCTCAGAATAGATTTCTTGTTTCTTGAATGAACATTTGACATTTGTTTTTGTGATCAGAAATATGGCTAGTAAAGAGTGGCATTCAATTTTTTTTCACCTTGAAATCTCTAGTGCTTCATATAAATCCCAACCTAAAACAACTTGTAGAATACTGAAAGGTGGACTGTCACAGCGATTTGTTTGCCAAGTTCCTCTCTGAACAAGAATACATGGTAATTATTTCACAAAGTAATTTGGAAGCAACTGAAAAATAGGACTTTATCTTATAGTTGTTGTAGTTCTCACAGAGCTAGAACAATAAACACTCTCTCAATACATACTTATTGAATTGACTTGAGATACAGAAAAGCCAAATGGCATGTCCAGAACTCTTTTACCCGACTCTTCCAGCACTCCCATCAGGGAGGACAAAAAAGAAAGTTCCTCTATCATGTTAATGATGATAATGGATAAATAAATTATGAGGCTTAATTATATAAACTTAAAATAATTTTCTACATACTTTTATCCTTTATTTTCCAGGACATTAAGTAAATGATTGAATTATCCAATGTCTTGAGTGAGGGTGGGTTGTATACCTTGAGTAAATATCTAAATACCTATTAAGAAATTTGAGTTTATTTAGACTAGCAGTAATCTTTAAAATTGACCTAATGAAAAAAAAGGTGTTGATGAACACATGTTTAATATGGAAAAGATATTCTTAGACACATTTGTATACTACGTGAAACTTCTGCAGAGAAATCCATGATACCAAAGAGGCCTATGCACATGAATGACAAAACTGAAAATATTGCTTATCTGGATAAAAGACTATCTTTAACGTTAATTTTAATATCAGGCTTTAAGCCTCAACATACTCCTTAAAGAGAGGAGCTCTCAAGCTGGGTTTATTAGTCATAACCACAGGCAGTGTGTCTAATTTTACTTCTTTTTTCTTTTGCCTTTACTAATATCAATAACAAACTTTCATCCTGTTCCTAATCTTCAAACTAATTTAGATAATTTGGGGAGATTACTTTCTTTGGAACATTTTCTTAAATGAGATTTTTCAAACTTGTTATTTTTTAAAACTCAGGAAAGGCTCTCCTACTTCCTTTTCTGTCACAGCTTAAGCCTCAAGCCTTAGTACTCACAGTGGGATCAGACCAGCAGCATCAGAACAACTTGGGAACTTGTTAGAAAAACATGGTCTTAGTCTCCACACAGGTGTACTGCATCAGGTTTCACATTTTAACAAGATCTGGGGGTAACTTTTAGGCACATTTTTGCAGTTTGAGAAGCACTTCTCTAAAACATTAAGAGAAAGTAAAAGTATATATTACTTCTCGAAAAGTCTTTTGTCAGTTACAGAACCACTGCAGAAAAATTCAAAGTTTAAAATTACTTATGAGGTTGGAGTACAAATTAGTATAATCCTTTTGACAATTTAGTAATAGTATCAGGAATGTTAAAATGGTTATACTTGCAGACCTAGTAACTACACTTCTGAAATGTATCCTAAAGAAAGAATCCAGTGAAATGATAAAAGCTTTATGTACAAAAGATGTTCCTTGTAGATATATCTAAAACAGCAAAAAATTAGAAACAAATTAAAAGTCCAATCCAATAATAGAATAATGATAAATAAATTATGGCAATCTACCAGATAGAATATTATTCAACAACCAAAATTCTGTTCATTAAAATATATATCATGGAGTGAAAATGGCAGAGTAGAGAACTCCAGGATTCTGTCCTTCTGCAAAAGCAACTTATGAGCTGGCTAAAACAGTCAGAATCACAAGATTCAACACACATTTTTGACAAAAACTCTCAATAACAAAATGAGTACAGGGACTTCCCTGGTGGCCCAGTGGTTAAGAATCTGCCTGCCAGTGCAGGGGACACGGGTTCGAGCCCTGGTCCAGGAAGATCCCACATGCCAAGGAGCAACTAAGCCCATGCACCACAACTACTGAGCCTGTGCTCTAGAGCCCATGAGCTACAGCTACTGAGCCTGCATGCCACAACTACTGAAGCCCGTGTGCCTAGAGCCCGTGCTCCGCAACAAGAGAAGCCACTGCAATGAGAAGCCCATGCACCGCAACAAAGAGTAGCCCCCACTTGCCACAACTAGAGAAAGCCTGTGGGCAGCAACGAAGACACAACACAGCCAAAAATTAATTAATTAATTAAAAAAACAAAGTTTGACATATACCTTAACATAATGAAGGCCGTATATGACAAGCCCAGAGCTAACATCAAATTCAATGGTGAAAGCTGAAAGTTATCCCTCGAAAACCTGGAACATGACAAGGATGTCCACTCTCGCCACTCTTATTCAACCTAGTATTGAAAGTCCTAGCCAGAGCAGTTAGGCAGGAAAAAGAAATAAAAGGCACTCAAATTGGAAAGGAAGAAGTAAAATTATCACTATTTGTAAATAGCATGATTTTATATAGAGAGAACCATAAAGATACCATCAAAAAACTGTTAGAAATTAATAAATGCATATAATAAAGGCACAAAATCAACATGCAAAAATCTGTTGCATTTCTATACATTAACAATGAGCTAGCAGAAAGAGAAATTAGAAAAACAATCCCACTGACAATCACAACAAAAAGAATAAAGTACTTAGAAATACATTTAACCAAGGAGGTAAAGACGTGTATATTGAAAACTGCAAGGCACTGTTGAAAGAAACTGAAGAAGACACAAATAAAAGGAACGATATTCTGTTCTCATGGATTGTAAGAATTAACATTGTTAAAATGTCTATATTACCTAAAGCAATCTATAGATATGATGCAATCTCTATCAAAATCCAAGGACATTTTTCACAGAAACAGAACAAAAAATTCTAAAATTTATATGGAACCACAAAAGACCCTGAATAGCTAAAGCAATCCTGAGAAAAAAGAAGAAAGCTGGAGGTATCACACTCCCTGAATCAAACTATATTACAAAGCTATAGCAATTAAAATAGCATGGTATTGGCAGAAAAACAGATATACAGAACAATGAAACAGAATTGAGAGGCCAGAAATAAACCCACACATACATGGACAATTAATTTACAACAAAAGAGCAAAGCAAATGCAATGGAGAAAGGATAGCCTCTTCAGTAAATGGTGTTGAAAATCTTGACAGCCACATACCAAAAAAAAAAAAAAGAGAGAGAGAGAGAGAGAGAAAGGAAGGAAGGAAGGGAAGAAAAAAAGGAAGGAAGGAAGGAAGGAAGGAAGGAAGGAAGGAAGGAAGGATGGATGGAAGGAACTAGACCACTATCTTCTGGGTATTTATCCAAAGAACACAAAGACACTAATTTGAAAAGATATATGCACTCCTATATGTTCATCAGTGTTATTTACAATAGCCAACATATGGAAACAACTTAAGTTCCCATCAATAAATGAATGGATAAAGAAGATATGGTATACATATACAATGGAATACTACTCAGCCATTAGCAACAACATGAATGGACCTTGATGGTATTAAGCTAACTTAAATGTCAGATGAAGTAAGATAAATATCACACGATTTCACTCATATGTGGAATATAAAAACAAAAAAACAAAATAAATTAACTAATCAAACCAAACAAAAATAAACACATAGATACAGAGAACAAAAGGGGAAGGGGCAGGGGAGGAGATAGGTTGAAAGGGGTACAGGGGACTAACTGTATGTTAATGAATGGAAACTAAATTTTTGGTGGTTAGCATTCTGTAGTGTATATAGAAGTAGAAATATAATGTACACATGAAATTTATATAATGTTATTAACCAATGTTACCTCAGTAAAAAATAAATCTTAAAAAAATAACAGTCATAATCAACCTCTGCAGAACTCTGTAACCTAGTCAAAAACTTACAACAATCAGAAAACTTAGTGAAGAAAAAAGTTGCTCCTTTATGTTGAGAGTGCTGCAATGTTTTAAATTGCCCATCAACCATACCCCATGCCCCAGAATAACAGTGATAAATGATTGAGGATCAGTAGGAAATTGAGAGAGTCTTCCTTGGTGGGATAGATGTGTACATGGTGATCGGCATCCCCTGTGAACAGATGAAATCGTGCCTACATACCCACACCCTTCTCTCATATAAAGAAAAATCAATAAGCTTTGAACTATTAAAACTAAAAATCAGTAACGGAAAACTATCTGGAAAACCACTGAAGAACTGGAAATCAACAAACACAATTTTAAGTACATCTATGGGTCAATGAAAAGTATCACAAGGGAAATCAGAAAATAACCTAATGACTGAAAATTAAAATTACATATCAAAATTTGTGGGGTACAGCGAATGCAGTTATTAGACGGAAATTTATACCATCAGTTGATTATATTAGGGGGAAAAAAGGTCTCAAATAAATAACAGAAGTTTTGGGACTTCCCTGGTGGTGCAGTGGTTAAGAATCTGCCTGCCAATGCAGGGGATACGGGTTCGAGCCTTGGTCAGGGAAGATTCCACATGCCCAGAGCAACAAAGCCCATGTACCACAACTACTGAGCCTGTGCTCTATAGCCCACGAGCCACAACTACTGAGCCCATGTGCTGCAACTACTGAAGCCTGTGCACCTAGAGCCCATGCTCCACAACAAGAGAAACGACTGCAATGAGAAGCCCATGCACCACAACGAAGAGTAGCCCCCACTCGCTGCAACTAGAGAAAGCCTATGTGCAGCAACAAGGACCTAACACAGCCAAAAATAAATAAATTTATTTTAAAAAAATCTGATTGTGAATAGAAAAATTATAGTTTTAAAAAAATAATAAAAAATAATAGAAGTTTCCACTTTATTAAAATAGGAAAAAAAGAGCAAATTAAAATCAAAGCAAACAGAAGGTAGAAAGTTATAAAGATAAGACTCTCAAGCAATGAAATTAAAAATAGGAAGACTACAGAGAAAACCAATAAACACAAAAGCTGGTTATTTTTAAAAATAAATAAAATTGATAAGCCTGTAGCTAGACTGAATAAAAAAGAAGAAACAGAAGACAAAAACTACCAATATTTTGATAAGAAAGGGGACATCACTGCATACCATATAGTTAAAGGGGTATTAAGAGAATATTATGAACAGCATACTGTCAGTAATTTTGATAACTTAGATGAAACAGAAAAAATTACCAAAAGTCACTCAAGAAGGAGTAAACCGAATAGTCCAATGTCCATACAAAATTTAATCTGGAGTTCAAAAGTCTTTCCACAAAGAAAACAAACAAACAAATGAAAAATGGTGGTGAGGATGGCAGGTTGCTAGTGCCAGAGGGAGCAGTATAAACCTTATTCTCAAACTTCTATGGTTATTGGTCTTGACCTCTCTGATAGCTCCATCAAGGACCTACACAAAGGCTTCCCTTTGTTTCATCCTACTCAGAGCATTCCCTGGGCTGGGGCCACTTCGTGGGCAGTTTTTGCTGAAAGCATTTAAAGTCAAAGGTATTAGACACAGCAACCTTGAGAAAGGGACAACACTTGGGGTAAGAAATAGAATGAGAGCCATGGAAAGAAAGGGATTGGGAAAGGAGATACATAGGAGAATAGGGATTGTAAAGGCTCCCATGTATACTGGGGAATCAGGAAGACCATGAACATACACAGGGCAAGACACATGCTCAGGAAAGGCCCAAGAAGATCCAAAGCTTTCACATTTAGCTGGCCTGCAAATTCTATGCAAGCAAAAATTAAAGGCTAAGGCAGGGTTATAAATCATGTGGCAAGGCATTGACAGAGTGCCCCAACACAGAGCCAATCTATAAAGACTAGAAGAGGACTTTTTCCCTCTTTTTTTCTTTCATTGGTTCCAGGCACTTAAGGTAATTCTGTAAAAACACAACCAATGACTAGGTAGCAGAACACAGATTTCAGTGGCCATACATGACAAAGAATACACACTTTAGAAAATAGTTTAGAAGAGTCAGTTAATAAGCAAATAACAACAACCCATAACAAAGAACAACAACAAACCCTGGAGAGGGGGTAGAATCATATTTCTATAGTTGCCATATTATAATATTCAAAAGGTCCAGTTTTCAACAAAAAAAATTATGTGGCATGCGTGAGTTCCAGAAAAATCAGAAGCTGAGGCCCTGAGGCCTGGGAGAAGAGGCTGGAAAAGAGCCTGCTCTTCCTCCACAGCAAACTGGGAGGGATTATTTAGGATCCTCTCCTTTCCCCTCCCATCCTAATTCCAAGGGAAAGAGGACAAAAGTGCCTTCCAAAGACACACCTGCCTCTCTCCCACCTCCACCTCACAGATGCAGTAAGAAGCCTCAGGGGACACGGGTTCGAGCCCTGGTCCAGGAGGATCCCATATCCCACGGAGCAACTAAGCCCGTGTGCCACAACTACTGAGCCTGCGCTCTAAAGCCTGCAAGCCACAACTATTGAGCCTATGTGCCACAACTACTGAAGCCTGTGCACTTAGAGCCTGTGCTCCGCAACAAAAGAAGCCACTGCAATGAGAAGCCTGTGCACCCTAATGAAGAGTAGCCCCTGCTCGCCACAACTAGAGGAAGCCTGCATGCAGCAACAAAGACCCAATGCAGCCAAAAATAAATTAATTAATTAATTTTTTAAAAATTATGAGGCATGAAAGAAACAAGTCAGTATGGCTCATTCAAGGAAACAAAGAAATTAATAGAAACTGTCTGTGAAGAAGCCCAGGCACTGGACTTACTAGACAAAGACTTTAAATCAACATCTTAATATGCTCAAATTGCTAAAAAAAAACTAGGAGAATGATTTCTCACCAAACAGAGACTCTCAATAAAGAGGTAGAAACTATAAAAAGAAACTGTGTTAGTCAGTTTGGGCTGCTATACAAAGTATCATAGACTGGATGGCTTATAAACAACAGAAATTTATTTCTCACACAGTTCTGAGGGTTAGAAGTCTGAGATCAGGGTGCCAGCGTGATCAGGTTCTGGTGAGAAACCTCTACCAGGTTGCAGACTGCCAACTTCTCATTGTATCCTCAACATGATAGAAAGAGAGTGAGCAAGCTATCTGGCCTCTTCTAATAAGGGCATTAATCCCATTCACAGGGCCCAACTCCCATGACATAATTACCTAACAGAGGCCCCTCCTGTAAATACCATCACATTGGGGATTCCATTACAACATATGAATTTTGGAAGAATACAAACATTCAATTCATAGCAGAAATATAAGTTAAAATTCTGGAACTAAAAACTAAAATAGCCATAATGAAAAATTCACTAGAAGGGTTCAACAGCAGAGTTGAACTGGAAGAAGAATGAATTAGTGAATTTGAATAGGTCATTTGAAATTATCCAGTCTTAGGAGCAGAAAGAGAAAAGGATGATGAAAAATGTACAGAACCTAAGGGACCTGTGGAGCATCAAGTGTACACATAATAGGAGTCCTGGAGTGAGAGGAGAGAAAAGTGCAGAAAGAATATTTGAAGAAGTAATGGCTAAAACCCTCCTAAACTTGATGAAAGATATGAATCCACACATCCAAGAAGTTCAGTGACTCCAGGTGGGATAAACTTAAAGAGTTCCATACAGAAACATATTAGAGTCAAATTGTCAAAAGCCAAAGATAAAGGGAGAATCTTGAAAGCAGCAAGAGAGAAGAAACTCATTATGTACAAGGAATCCATAATAATCTGATAATCTGATTTCCACTGAAAACCATGAAGCCATGAGGCAGTGGGATGACATATTTAAAGTGCTGAAAGGAAGAAAAAGCAAAACTATGCTTCAAAAATGAAAGAGAAACTTCCAGGAGCTTGGAAGTCCTCATTCCATCTTAACAACAAGTAAAAAGCTGAACAAACAAAAGACCAACAACTCTTCTTTGACCCATCAGAGAAGTGAACTCACAGAGCAAACTGCCACCCAAAACACTGGAGTGACAGAGTGGCAGATACAGACAATCAAAGCTTACTAGAGAAGAAACTCTCAAGTAGAAACCTTCAAGGGAACCAGTGCCAGGTTAGGAAAACCTAAACTGTAACTGACAAATTGCTGGAGGTTTGGTGTGAACAAGCCTGAGAGACAAAACTCAGTCAGGGGGCCACCACATTTTCGCAAGTTTTACCTCCAAGAGCTTAACTTTGTTCTCACAGCGAATATTGGAGAAAAGTCCCCCCTAGCTTCTGGCAGGTAGAAAGTAACCATTTTCAAATACGGCACAGCATTCTACTGTTCCTAACAAGGCCTACCCTCAAGAGGAACTATTTTACCAGAGCCTAAACTACGGGGGTTTTATCAGAGCCTAACTGACCTGAGGAAGGGAAATACCCAATTCCAATCCATTGTAGCCTTCCACGTGGGAGAAAGGAAATACCCAATTCTAGCTCACTCTAGCCATCCTGTCCCACCTAACATGGCAGGAGTAGGGAGAGAGACTGGGAAGTATTTGTGAGGTTCACAGTCCAGGGGCACAGGCTCACTAAAAGACTAAGACCTAATCACAGGACTATAGAATGCTTCCCCTCCTCCCATACCTTACCACCACACCACTAAAGCCCTATTTACCAGAGATTATTTTATCGAATACATTGTGTCTGGCTGTCAACAACAAGAACAAAAAATTATAAGACATATTATAAGACAGAAAACACAGTTTGAAGAGACAGAGCAAGCATCAGAACCAAACTCAGATATGGTGGGGATGCTGGAATTACCAGACTGGGAATTGAAAATAATTATGATTAATACACTAAGGATAAAGTAGACAGCATTTTTCCAAGGGATAAAGTAGACAGCATGCATGAACATATGGGCAATGTAACAAAGAATCAAAAAGAAATTTTAGAGATCAAAAACACTGTAACAGAATTGAAGAATGTCTTTGCTGGGATCATTAGTCGGGTGCACACAGCTGAAGAAAAATCTCTGAGCTTGAGGATATGTCAGTATAACTCCCCAAATGGAAAAGCAAAGACAAAAAGAAGATTTGGAAAAAATAAAACAGCACAGAATATGCCAAGACTGTGGAACAACTATAAAAGGTATAACACATGAAAGAAACAGAAGAATTATTTGAAGCAATAATTGTTGAGAATTCTCCTCAGTTAACGTCAGATACCAAATCACATATCCAGGAAGCTCAGAGAATACCAAGCAGGGTAAATGCCAAAACAAACAAGTAAATAAACAAGAAAACCCTACTCCCAGGCATATCATATTCAAACTGAAGAAAATCAAAGATAAAGACAAAATCTTACAAGAAGCCAGAAGAAAAAATGCCTTATATAGAGAGGAGCAAATATTAAAATTATATACAACTTTGCCAAAGAAACCATTGAAGCAGAAGAGGGTAGAGTGAAATATTTAAAGTGTTAATAGAAAACAACCACCAGCTAAAAATTTGGTACACTGTGAAATTATTCTTCAAAAGTGAAAGAGAAATAAAAACTTTCTCAGACAAACCAGAATTGAGGGAATTTTTCACCAACAGATCTGCCTTGCAAGAAATGTCAAAAGAAGCTCCCCAGAGGGAAGGAAAATGATATATGTCAGACACTTATATCTACATATGGAAAGAAAGAGCACTGGCGAAAGAATAAGTGAAAATAAAATAAAAACTTAATTTTTTTATTCTTAATTGATCTAATAGATAATTTGTTCAAAATAAAAATAGCAACAGTGTATTTGAATATATATGTCCATATATGTAATATATGGACATATATATGTATATCCTTATGCATGTTTATGTATAAGTGAAATGAATGCTAGCAATGATACAAGAGATGAGAGGGAGGAATTAGGATTATTTTGTTATTACAAAGTACTTGTACTACACATGAAGAGGTATGTTATACGAAAGTGGACTTGGATTAGTTGTAAATGTATACTGCAAACTCTAGGGGGAAACACTAAAAATAGTTTAAAAAAAAAGTTCCACCTACATGCTAAGAAAGAGGAGAAAATGGAATCATATAAAATGCTCAGTTAAAACCACAAATGACAGAAAAAGAATGGAAGACAAAAATAGGAACAAAGAACAAGGGCAACAAATGGAAAATAGTAACAAATATTGTAGATATTAATATAACTATATCAAAAATAACTTTAAACATCAATGGTATAAATATACCAATTAAAAAGATAGACAGTGTCAAAGTGGACCAAAAAACAAGATCCAATGTATGCTGTCCACAAGAAACCCATCTTAAATCCAAAGACACATAGATTTACTAGGGTATTGCAAATTAAAACAACAATGAGATACCACTCCACACCTTTTAGAATGACCAAAATCCAAAACACTAACAACACCCAATACTGGGTGTGAAGCAACAGAAATTCTCATTTATTGCTTGTGGGAATGCAAAATGGAACAGCCACTTTGGAAGACAGTTTGGCATTTTCTTACAAAACTAAACATGCCCTTACCAAATAGTTAGCAATCATGACCCTTAGTATTACCCAAATGAGTTGAAAATTTACACCAAAACCTGCACACAAATGTTTACAGAACCCTTATTCATAATGGCCCAAACTTGGAAGCAACCAAAATGTCCTTTAGTAGGTGAATAAATAAATAAACTGGTACATTGGAACAATGGGATATTATTCAGTGATAAAAAGAAATGAGCTATCAAGCCCTGAAAGGACACGGAGGATACTTAAATTCATATTACTAATGAATTTTACTAATGAAATTACTATTACTTTGAATATTACTAATAAAAAAGCCAGTCTGAAAAGGCTACATATTGTATGATTCCAACAATATGACATTTTGGAAAAGACAAAACAATAAAAGGATCAGTGGTTGCCAGGGGATTGTAGGGGGAGGGATGAATAGATACAGAGCACAGAGGATTTTTTTTAGAGCAGTGAAACTATGTTTGATACTAAAATGGTGGATACATGTCACTGTATATTTGTCCAAACCCACTGAATGTATAACACCAAGAGTTATCCCTAAGGTAAACTATAGGTTTTGGGTGATGATGTGTCAATGTATTCTCACTGATTATAATAAATGCATCACTCTGGTGTGGGATGTTGATAATGGGGTGGTTTTGTGTGCCTATATGGGGACAGGGGTGTATGGGAAATTTCTGTACTTTCCACTCAATTTTTCTGTCAATCTAAAATAGTTGTATCCCTCTCCTACCAAGGCCATCAGAACCTTGGCTGGTAGCTAGGAATTCCCTGGGATTTGGGGGAGCAGCCACAGAGCGGGTGCCCGACCTAGGGTAGGATTTATAGCTGTAAATGCTTACATCAAAAAAGAAATCAGGGCTTCCCTGGTGGCGCAGTGGTTAAGAATCCACCTGCCAATGCAGGGGACATGGGTTCCAGCCCTGGCCCAGGAAGATCCCACGTGCTGCGGAGCAACTGAACCCGTACGCCACAACTACTGAGCCTGTGCTCTAGAGCCCGCATGTCACAACTACTGAGACCGTGCGGGACAACTACTGAAGCCCACGCACCTAGAGCCCATGCTTGGCAACAAGAGAAGCCACTGCAAGGAGAAGCCCGTGCACCACAGCGAAGAGGGGCCCCTGCTCGCCATAGCTAGAGAAAGCCTACACGCAGCAACAAAGACCCAACGCAGCCAAAAACATAATAATAAAATAAAATTGTATATAAAAAAATGAATGACTAATAAACTATGGTTATTTGGAATTGGGTAATGGCAGACATTTTCTTGAATTTTGGAACCCTAGTATCTGCCAACATTATTAGCTTGACAGCTTTTCAATACTTAAAAACTTTTCTGATAAGATTGATAGCACTATGAATAAATGTCATCTTTTAAATTTTGTATAATCAGATGTGTCAACATTTGAAAGATCTACATAAATCAATAAACCAATATTCTGCATCAAAAGGCACTGCTAAGCAAATGAATAGGCAAGATACAGACTGGGAGAAAAGATGTGCAAATTATATATCTGACAAAAGATTTATCCAAAATATATAAAATCCTACAATTCAATATTAAAAAAGCAAACAACCCAATTAAAAATGACCAAAGATTTAAACTGAGATTTCACAAAGGAAGATATAGGAATGCCATAAATACATGAGTAAGTGCTCAAAATCATTAGTCAGTGATATACTGCTCTAAATGCATAAGAGTGGCTAAAATAAAAAGACTGACAATACCAAATATCAGTGAAGATGTATAACAACTGAAACGCTTATATACTGCTACTAAACTAAGCTGTGTTGAAAAATATCGTAGTAGTGGTTGCCTTTTGAGGGATAGGTATGTGGGGATTGTCTGAGAAGAAACATGAGTGAACTGTCTGGTAAGGTGGGAATATTTTATATTTTGATAGGGGTTTAGGTTACCCAAGCATATGCATTTGTCAAAATTCATTGAGTGGTACACTTAAGATGGTGAATTCCCAATATGTAAATCTTAGCTAAAAAAACCCCATAAATAAATATTGAACTCATTAATAATATGTATGCTGAAGTATTAGCTGAAGTATACTGATGTTTAAACTTATTTTGAAATGCATCAAAAAATAAGATAGATTGATGGATGGAGGGATCAATAAATAGATGGTTGGATAAATATGTGATAAAGCAAATTAACTACTAATTGTAGAATCTAGTTGACGAGTATATATAATTCACCATGTAGATGTTTCAGTTTTTCAGTATATTTGACAATTTTCCTAATAAAATGTTGGAAAAAAACTATGTATGAAAAAGTCTGATAGGAAACACACAATTGAATTCAGATGTTGCAACTTTGGAAGACTCTTCAAGTTATTTATAACGTTGCATATTAATCTTAAACAAAAAAATGTACTTCGTATTTTTAAAACTTCCTACATTTCCTTGAGGAAGAAACAAATAGGTGTTTTTTTCATCCTATACTAATCAGGGGAATACAACTTTCTAGTTAAACAATTAATCCATTTTAAATGTTAAAGACATGAGAAAATGAACTTTATTGTCACAGTTAAATCATTTTAATAAGGATAAATTACTTGAAGCACATTTTCTTTGAGCAGTCATAGGGCATTATATGAATTTCAGGGGTCAGAGTTTAGATGTCCTCAAGAGCTTCACATTCCGACTATGGCGCTAATACTAAGCAGTTGCCACTTTATTTAGAAAATGTAACCTATTAGAGATATCTTTAAAATGGCTATTAAAATGCCTGACTCACTTTCCAAAATACTATGAAATAAAATAGAATGATGGATATAAAGACACTTTAAAAAATTAAAGTCATAAAACTCTGCTGAGACGTTATTAAAACACATTCCTCTCTTAGTCCATGCTGAATACTGGCCTTTGGAAAAGCATAAATATTACTTTTATGCATTAGTCAAAGAATTAATTAAATCCTGCAATCCTTTTGATTGTAAAAAATGATTGCTATTACTCGTTAAATTACCCTAGTTTTGTCTGTTCAAGAAAAAAAAGCCCTTAAGGCTATAGGGGTCTTGCCTCACTTGATTGCTTCCAGAGTGCCAAGTAGCGGGAGTGTTGAAAATTGTGCTTTCTTCATTAATGAGGGATAATTGCTGGTTAATTAGAATATGTAATTTCCTTTTTCTTTAGAAAAAAGGCAAAGAGATATGCTTTAAAGTGCCAGTTCCATTTCAGGAGGAAGTCCACTAAGCTGGGACAAGAAATGTCAGACTCATGCTTTAGTGGCCCCATTTATCCATCTAGGCAAAGCTAGATGAACTTTCTGAAACTGAAATTACTCCATCTTTCTCTGTTATTGACCAATTCTCTAATCCTTCATATCTATACAACTTCTAATCTGAATCTAAAAAAACAGGAAAAATATGGAGAAAGGCCACTGTTAATTAAAAAAATCAGACAAAAAAAAAATTCCCTAACCCGTTTTCCTTGAATCTATTACTTGCTTTTACTCTGAGCTATCAGCTCTTTTTCCCTAGAGTTTAAAGTTGTGGGACTTCCCTGGTGGTCCAGTGGTAAAGAATTCGCATTCCAATGCAGGGAATACAGGTTTGATCCCTGGTCAGGAACTAAGATCCCACATGCCACGGGGCAACTAAGCCCGTGTGCCACAACTACTGAGCTTCAACTAGAGAGCCCAAGAGCCGCAAACTACAGAGCCCATGTGCACTGGAGCCCATGCGCCACAACTAGAGAGAAGCCCAAGTGCCTCAAGGAAGAGCTCGCACGCCACAACAAACAGATCCCGCATGCCTCAACGAAGGTCCCATGTGCCTGCAACTAAGACCCGACGCAACCTAAATAAATAAATAAATAAATAAACAAATAAAATATCTTAAAAGAATTTAGCTTTCAAAAAAATAATAAATATAGTTGTTTTTGAAACCTATCTAGCTTGAACTCAGATTTTATTTATCCCTTGCCTTTGCTTTTTACAATAAAACAAATACAAAAATTTAAGAAGTGTTCTCATTTTGAAAAATTAAAACAGAAACCTCCAGTTTAAAACTTTTGCCTTAAATCAGCTTCTGTTTTAAAAGAAGGCTTATTTTTGTAGAGATCCACAACATAGTAAAGTTTACAACCACAAGGAACTTCCTTTCTTGAGTCACCTTTTCTTACCATATAGCAGTTCTTACCAAGTGATTTCCTTTCAGGGCACATTTTACTCACTGATTACAAACTCCTAAAAACAAGTGGGGTGTGTGTGTGTGTGTGTGTTTGTGGGTGGGTTGGTGTGTGTAAAATCGAAAATCAGAAACTCACCTACAAGTGAACCAACTCCTACTTAGCCAGACACCCAACATAGTCATAAGCAGGAATAGTCATTAAAATGTAGTGAGCCTGTACATTCTTTAAAAGAAATATGAGGTAACTGAGATATTTTATTGTTTTCATTAGTCTAATTAGAAAAATGGAATATTTTTCACACATGGCAATAATGCTATTTATTCTGCAAGTCAGTGGGTTTTCCTTTTGAAGTATTTGAATTAATCTGTTTACACATTGTTCCTTATAGTAAATTAGATAATTGTTCTCAATTCTTCACCCCCTCCCTCTGCCATATGAAAATCTAATGAGAGTTATTTCCCCATCCCAATGACGTTGGGTATAGTCATGTATGTGACTTGCTTTGGCCACTGAATAACAGCAAATGTGAGTACAGGCCCTAAATGAGTGGTTTGACTTGGCCTGCCTCTTGTGCTTGGTGATCCATCAGGAAAAGAATGTACCTCATGTAGTTAATGGGATTTTGAGGACACATGGAGCACAGTTGATCCCAACCTGAAGCTTTGATACAAGCCTAGCTGACCTGCAGAAACAGGGCAGTGCTAGCTCATCTATGAGCCATGAACAAGGAAAATAAATTCTTGTTTTTTATGAGCCACTAAGTTGTGAGGCTGTTACTCAGCTTTAGTGTAACAACAGCTGACTAATATATCCCACATTTTGGCGTGCCCAGTGGCACACACGTATCTGAAAACTGACTGACAGTCATATCCTTGTGTTAACTCTTGGTCCCACAATCTGCAATGACCAGGAGCTTTGGAGACTCAAATAATCAAGCACATCCCAATAACTAGTGTTTCTTACTACTACCAATGGGGACCTCAGACAAACAGGAAACACTAGACAACCTTCCATAATAAAGTTGGAGAAGAAAAACAGAATAAAGAAGTCAGCCAAAATGTGCAAAAATCCTAGCTTCTATAAAAGTCCAATAGAAACAGCAAGAGCAGGAAAGAAAGTTTGTATTTAACCAAGCAATCTGCCTTCCGCTCCACTGGCCAAAGAATCAGCAATGTAGTCCAGCTCTGAATTTTCCTCTGGGTGTCAGAGAACCCGGAGTGTTTTACTCTACCAGCAACTCCTCCCTTTTCCTCTCCTTCATTTGTAACTAGCCACATTAGTACTTTTTCCTCCCAGAGCTCAGGGCAGTAAGCAGGGTATCCTAGAGAAGAGGAGAAGGGGTTTATCTGTTAGCATCTTATTGATACTTCAAAATTCTGCTTCTGGAAAAGCTCCTTTTCTAAACTGTGGTCTCCTCCAGTTTTGTTAGAGGAGTAGCACAGGAAGAAATAAGGGGTTGGGTATATACCTAAGATGCTTATTTTCAGAGAGAGGCTTTTACATTTATATTCTTGACACATCCCCCAAAAGATTATAGTAATAGTTATATATTTCTGCTGCTCAAGGTTAGTGACGCAGTTCTTGGCAACAGTCCAGATGAAAATTAATTTATACAGCACTTTTTGGTTTAAAAATGAGGCACTGGGTCATTATCTTGATTAATTATAAAACTCTTCTCTCATCTTTCTATCATAAAAATAATTTCAGTGTATTTCTTTGTATACATGATTTTTTATATACTGCAAGAATTTTTTATGTGGCTACAAACTAGTGAGTCTCAGCATTTTTCTGCTTCCACCCCAATGACTTACTCAAGATTTTTCCTCTAGGACCATGTGGATTACACCAAGTGGTGTTTTTGTAATCATTACTTGTAATGGCTGCCTAATCTCCCACTGAGCGGATGTGCCATAATCGAATTAACCATTTCCTATTGTTGGATTTTTACGTTGTGAACCATTTTTTGCCATTACAAATAATTGTTCTGTAACAGATTGCAAATTTTCATCACATATTTTTAAATCTTTTGATTATTTCCTTAGTACAAATTCCCAGAAGATTCTACTGGGCCAAAGGATCTGATATTTTTAAATCACAGATATTACTAAATTGATTTCTAGAAGATTTTTACAATACTAATGGTAATGGATGAGAGTACTAATTTTACTTCTTCCCAACAAATATTAAATATTACTATGGGTGTTGCTTTGTTTTGTAGCTAAATGAATGGAAGAAAAAAGGTACCTCATTATCATTTTAATTGTTACTTTTTAAAATCAAAAGTGAAGTGGAACATTTTCCCAAGCTGGTTAACTAGATGATCTCTTCTCAATATCTAGTTATTTTACCTTGCCACACAAGAACAGGGGTAGCTTTCAGGCAGTGCCTATCAACAGGAAAAATATACTGATTGTTTCTTTATGTGGATGCTTTATGTGGGTTAGTCTATGGATTTGTATATAAGCCTGTTCTCACAAAATGAATCTGTAAATTGGGAGCATTCTTATTTTAAGAAAGCAGTGGCAGTCTTTCTGAAAAAATAATTGCTAGAACATTTTACCACATTTACCTTGATCTGAAACATTGAGTTTATAGAGGAATCTAATCAGCTTAGCAAATCAGCCAAAAACAACAGTACATGACAGATCAAATTCCATTTGAACAAATACCACACAGACTGGGCAATTCCAGAGGGCAGAAGTAAGACCAATGAGGGGAAGCTGAAGGGAGACAAGATTTTTGCTAATGATAGGAAGGATTTTCTAACAATAAACTCAAACTCAAAGTGGATATGAGCTGTCCTCTGAGGGAGCAAGTTTCTTATCACTCTTGTTCAGCAAGGATGTCTGGGATAGTTTGCGGTACTGTATAGGTGTGGGGGAAGCCTGATGGGGAGTAGCATGCATAGCCTCTAAAGTCCATTCCGACTCTATTTTCCCTAGAGCAGCCCTTGGACCTGGACCTCTTGTCCCAGGAATAGGGACTGATTTGTATAGGAGAGAGAAGAGGAAGAACCTATCTTGCTCTTCTTGTGGGTGGGGCTGACCCTAGCCAGAATTTTGAAATAGTCAGACTCTATCGTTGGCATCTTCCCACTTCCCTTTCTGTACTTTTGCTTACAGTCTCATCCAGACCTCAGCCTCCAAGCAGGACCACTCCTACTTCATTACTCCTCCCTCTCCAACCATTTCAAATGTCCCATTCTTTTAATACAGCTAAGCTAACCTCAGCTAAGTGTTGAGAGGAAAGCAATTTGTTTAAACCACTTCACTCTAAAATGTGAATGACTGGTAGCCCCATGACCTTCCCAGACAGATATGAGTTTTCAAAACACGGTGTTTCTAAAACCAATGGCATCTTTAACTGACAACACTTGGTAAATTAAACTCCAATTAATAACCTTTCTAGAATTCAAGTTCAAGCACCATTACTTACTGTCTGGTCAAGTTGAAGAAATTACTAAGCCACTCTGAGCTTCATCTCATCTGTAAATGAGTAAGATAACCTGCATACCATAATGTTTGACATATATCTTAGTAAATGTTAGTTATTCTTCTCCCCTCTGCAGTCTCCCAGAAAAAGGTAATCATGGATTTCCTGCTCTCTTTCTTCTGTTTCTGTTTCAATGTCCATAATCCATATTCCTTGGCCCGGGAGGTGAGTATCCAAATCAGAGAACAGGCAGCTGAGATTCTAATGTAAAAGGAGAACTTTCTCAATTTCAGCTGCCTCTACTATCATTTTCTATTGCATTATTTTCTGCCATTACATTTTTTACATTTTTCCATTCTCTTTTGTGTTCATTTTGGGGTTTTTGTTTGTTTGTTTGACTGCTGAATTGGGAGGTTAACTTTTGATTTGAAAGTTTGCTTAATTTATTTTCTTTTTTAAATAAATTTATTTATTTTATTTATTTATTTTTTACTTTTGTTGCTGTGCACGGGCTTTCTCTAGTTGCGGCAAGTGAGGGCTACTCTTCATTGCAATGCGTGGGCTTCTCACTGAGGTGGCTTCTCTTGTTGCGGAGTACAGGCTCTAGGCACACGGGCTTCAGTAGCTGTGGTGCACAGGCTCAATAGTTGTGGCTCGTGGGCTCCAGAGTGCAGGCTCAGTAGTCGTGGTGCATGGGCTTTGTTGCTCTGCGGCATGTGGGATCTTCCTGGACGAGGGATAGAACCCATGTCCCCTGCGTTGGCAGGCGGATTCTTAACCACTGCGCCACCAGGGAAGTCCCCTTAATTTATTTTCAATATCCCTTATTTTCTATATACATAACACTATAGGTTTCCTTCTGGGTAGCATGTTGACTATAAACCACAGATTTTGTAAAGATTTTACACAGATTTTGTAATGCTTCTGTGTCCATTCATCTTTACATGATTTTTAATTTCCATTTGATTTTCTCCTTAACCCAAGAGTTATTTACTAATGTGTTTTGATTTTTTTTTTTTTTTGCGGTACGCGGGCCTCTCACTGTTGTGGCCTCTCCCGCTGCGGAGCACAGGCTCCGGACGCGCAGGCTCAGGGGCCGTGGCTCACAGACCCAGCCGCTCTGTGGCATGTGGGATCTTCCTGGACCGGGGCACGAACCCGTGTCCCCTGCATCGGCAGGCAGACTCTCAACCACTGCGCCACCAGGGAAGCCCAATTTGTTTTTAATGCATGGCTTTGGTGGATACTATTGATTTGTGATTCATGAATAGTCTTACTGTCTCTATATTCACATAATAAATAAATGTAGCACTTTAGGTGTTAGAAGGCAGCAGGCATCTGGTGGCTCTCTCTCCCCTCTCTATTTCTTCTCTACATATTTAGAGCTCTGTAAATGACACTAACTCTTAAAAGTTTATATTAAGTACAGGTGATCTATAAATGAGAGGATGCCTCATTAAATATATTTTAAAAATAAATAACACAGTATAGTGCTTTCAGTAAACAAAAGCAATAGGTGTCCGTTGAAATTATATCCTGCAACAATAAATCAACTGTGTTCTGTTAATGTGGTGAAAAATGATGGAAGCCATAATTAAAACAAAAGTATGCTAAGCCAGAAAAATAAAGCTCTTCTTGTGCATGTAATGCAACATCTTCGCAGATGAAGGTGTATCATCTGCAGACATTTATCTTTGCAGATAAAAATATTTCTCTTCACACACTAAGCTAAAACTTGGCAATGTTTTATTAGTGGTTTAAACCAGGTAAGTATAATTATGTAACTGTTGTTATTTTTATAGCCACATTTGGGAGTTCTCTGCTGATTATGAGATTGCCTTATCAAAATGAGATAGGAGAGCTGACATCCTCCCAAACTGTGTGACTTGTTTACTTATTTAAAAATGTTATCTTCTTCCCACAGGTACTGGAGACCAAGTTAGAAGCTGTATTAATGTTAAGATTAAGAGACCATAATGCACCTTCACATTTGAGTCCTTTGGAGTGACCAAATGCTGTGGTTTGACCTGTACTGGGGGTTTCCCAAGATACGGAAAACTTTCAGTGCTAAAATGGAGACAGTCCCAGACAAGCCAAGACAATTCTACTTATTTCCCACCAATAAGTCACGGCATTATCCAGGGCCGATCTTACAAGCAGGCAGATTAAGCTAACTGCCATTGACTTCGTACAATTTAAGAGCTATCAGAAAGGCCTTTCTGTCTCCCAAATTACCCCAGACTCTAATAGCACTATCCTCTTTACTGACATGCAATTTCCACCCATTAGAGTCATTCCTTACATTATTTTTCTTTTCAACTAGAATTAGACATCAAAGGCCCAGGCATTATCTTTAGAAGGACTTTGCTACAAAGCCCAAACGTGGAAAGGAAGATGCTTTTAGGACTTTCTTCTTATCGCATAACCCAAAGAACCTTTTGAAAAACATAAAAAACCAGTCTGGTGAGGATGACACAAAATTATTTAGAGGTTTCCCTCTGTATCCCCAGCCTCCCCTTCTCTGTACCCTCTTCAGGCTGTTGGTATCTTCATTCTACCTCTCCTGTCTCCTAGAACAAACCCTCTTCCAGGAACTGGAGGTCACAAGTGGACTTACACTAAATTGTAAGGTTTAGAATGAGGTTTACATCTTTATAAAGTTTAAAGAGTTACCTCTTCAAAGGACATATGCATTTTAAGTGGGACTAAAGCTTCTATTTGTCTTAAGTCAAAGAAAATAGAAACAAAGGGAGAAATTTCAGGCACAGGTACTGGCAGCAGAAAATCTGCAGTGGCCCAGGTTCACTCAGGCAACTACCTCCCCCACCCCCACCCCACCCCCCGCAATCATGCAGAGGGTACTGTGGAGCTCCTGCAGGTAGGAAGGCTTCATTAGAGAGTGAAAGAATCCATTCATTCTTTCAACAAGCATTTGTTAAGCATTTACTACATGCGGTTACTAAGATCAATGAGATGCCCTTTCTACACACACGACCCTCTACAAGTACTGTACAAGTACAAGGACCTATACAAGTACCATAAAGACGCATGCCTAAGGTGTCACAGGAGCAGAAAGGGGGAACCCCGGTAGATAGTAGCTGAGGGAAGTCAGGAGTGGCAGGATAGTCACGGCAAACACAGAATTTAGGCCCACGACACCTGTGCTCCTATAATAGACTGAGCGAGAAAGCCATATCCTAACAGCAGAATTCTCCCCACTTAACCTAACCTTCCTCTGAAACCGAGTTTTAAACTAAAACTACCTTCTTTGACTATTAGAAAAACCCTAAACATACAAGTTGGAAGAAAAAATATATATATAAATTATATAAAATTAAAGTAAATTTAATAGTGTAAATAACTTATGCAATCCTATGGGAACTGCAAACTCAAAAACTATTTCTCTAGGGGTGTAATGATTCAAAAATCCAAATACGGGGCTTCCCTGGTGGCGCAGTGGTTGAGAGTCCGCCTGTCGATGCAGGGGACACGGGTTCGTGCCCCGGTCCAGGAGGATCCCACATGCCGCGGAGCGGCTGGGCCTGTGAGCCATGGCCGCTGAGCCTGCGCGTCCGGAGCCTGTGCTCCGCAACGGGAGAGGCCACAACAGCGAGAGGCCCGCGTACCGCAAAAAAACCCAAAAAACAAACAAAAAAAAATCCAAATAAATGGGAAGATTTCAGCTTTTGAGAGTAATGGGCTTGGCTTTTTACAGAAAAAAAGTCATTTGGCTTTTATCTCTTTCTGTTTCACTTTCCAGAAGTAAACACTTGTCTCTAGTCCATTATTTCCACTTTTTGAATTACATTATACACTAACTGAATCATCTTTCATGTTTTGTCTCATAATTAAAATTCGAACCCACATTTCCTTCTCCTGACTTTTATATATCAGGAATTTAGCTAAATTAACTTAGGGAGTCTAAGTTTGCTCCTACTTATTTCAACAGCACAACTTGGCACTTTCTTCAGGAAGCACCGCAAATTTTCAAGGAGACTAAGGAGATTATTATATTTTATATTACCCACCACTGTCTTATCAGTGGGCAAACCAAGGTTCAAAGTTCAGCAGTGAAATGGAACTCTTAGGTAGTAAAAAAAGAATCACTCAAGGGAATTATGGACTCTTCCCAAAATCTCTTGGTCAGACACTCTCTTGATGTGTTTACTTAGAGGACAACCCTAGGGATGAAGAGATGGACTGAATCTTGAATAGGAGTCACACATTAGGTCGAGGTTGTAGGTGACCTCTAAGGGCCCTTCCAAACCTAAGATTCTGTAAAATTACTCTTTGGGATGTCTGAGAGTCTTGACTTGTCAGGACTTCACTTGTGCCACAGGAACCATGGATTCTGAGTCAGGTGTCTTCTTTTATCAGCTTTCCTGCAAGTAAACAACTTACTGACCCAACTCTTAAACCTGGGCTCCCTGATTCTGTTGCCACCCCAAACCAGAAGTCAAACAGAAAATGAACAAACATTGAGTGACCACGTTTTGTATACAAGCTGCTAAACTAGATCTGGGGGGATTTTTCAATAGTTGGCAACATGACATGTGAACAATGAAAATTTTAAACACCATGAAAGTTAAAAAAAAAAGAATAACAATGAAAAGATGTCACCAGGAAGTCTTGTACGGCGAAATGGAGGTGAATAGATAGTTTTAGATTCTCACACTGTTTACTAGCTATGTGACCCTGAGCAAGTTATTCAATATTACTAATCCTTTAACCACATCAGTAAAACAGGGGCACTAATAGTACTTTCATCATAAAACTGCTGTGAGATCAAGTGAGGTGACTACGTAAAATGATTAACAGGGTCTGTGCAGAGGAAGCATTTGAGCTTGAGTCTTCCATTTGCCCTTCCATACACTCTGTGCTCCTCTCCACCCGCCCTGTGCACTGGGGAGGCTGGCCTGTGTGCCTTCTGCCTGGATTTAGTCACCTGAGAGCCCTGGCAGGGGAACGGAGGGAGGAAGGAAGGAAGGAGAGTGAAGGTGAGATGTATATTCTCCAGGTCCCTACCTGCAGGGTAGCCATGGGGCTGTCGAGGTCCCTTGACAGGTGGCCACAAAGCCTATGAAGTGGTCCTGTTCACACAGCCATCAGGCCTAGATGAGGTTACCGTGCCTGCCTGGGGTTACTGCAGTCTCCCTCGTGGTTTCCTACACACTTCCCACAGGACTGTAAATAGCCCCTTTGTTAAACGCTCATTAGATTACCCAGCTGGCGTGCATCATGTGATAAAATAGCCAGGGAACCACAGTAGCAACCCCAGCAGCAGCAGCAGCCATAGTTAAGATTATTTGGAGCATAAAGTTAAGCACCCAATGAATTTTACAGACACTGCAAACTACACAGTGTAATGCAATACATTCCCCTACCTGCAGAACGTAGCTGGAATATCTCAGACACAGACCATTTCCTAATTCTCAGACTTTATCATAACATACCTGAGGAATAGCTTTTCCTTTGAAAAATCTGTCATTAGGGTTGCCTGATTTAGAAAACAACAACAACAAAAACAATGAATAATCTTTTAGTGTGAGTATGTCACAAACACTGATGTTGCTCAACTGAAATTTATTCATTGTTTACCTGAAGGTCAAATTTAACGAAGCGTCCTGTGTCTTATTTTCACTGTTTCTTAAATATGTTTTCAAGAATACACTTGCCTTTACAACTGGGTAGGAAAGTCAGGCTTCATGATTAACCAGTACTTTCCCATGTAAAAATATGTTCACTAACAACCTGAGCACACAAGTGATAAGTACAGAGAGGCCAACTCCGAGTCACATGCTATTCTAGACACACCAATAGTGTCTGCCTTTCCACCCCAGCAACTTCCAAGTACAACTGCCCTATACAGCCCACCCCACCCCCGCCCAAGGAGACTATGAAACAACCACTGGACCAGAAGGACCACTGCTTGACAGTGATGGACATTATCTGGTACAGAAAGTTGAGCTGGACCAATCAGATTTCTGGTATCCCTAGAGAATTTTGCTGGAGAGAACGAGGTGGTTAGCAATGGCAGCTGTAGGAGCTCAAAGAAGCCTTGGTAAGCCTTATGCAAAATGAATTTGTAAGAAGCAGAAGTTGCGGTAGAGGAAATATCGTCATCAAAAAATGAAAGAATACAAGTGAAAGAAGCAGGCATACAAAGAGTAGCTAGGATCCATTGATGATGGCACGCCAGAGGAAAGCTCCATTCACTCAAGAGAGAGGTCTCCAGAGCCTCTCGGGATGCAGAACCAACCCAAAGCTCTTGTCTCCCCAAGGATCAAGGTGTCTTGTTTTCCCTTGAATGGTGAAGGATGCAATCTCTCGTGTCCTTAAAATGCCCTCCTTCTTACTTGTGATAATTCAAGTGAGTCTCCTTGTGAACAAAAGACCAATCACTCTGTATCTGCATCACAGGCTGCTGGGCCCCAACCAGGTAAAGCAGTCTCCAACCTTAAAGAAATTCCCATGCAACCTCAGCCTTGTGGAGGTTCAGAACACTGCTATCAGAAAGCGGGGAGAGTGGCCTTCAGCCATAAAAAGAAACAAAATTCTGGTATGTGCTACATCATGGATTAACCTTGAAAACACTATGCTAAGTGAAATAAGTCAAACACAAAGGCTGCATACTGTGTGATTCCATTTATATGAAACATTCCAGAATAATAAATACAGAAAGACAGAAGACTAATAAGGGTTGGTGAGAATGAGAAATAAGTGCTGAATTGGTAGAGAATTTCTATTTGGGATGATGAAGAAGTTCTGGAAATGGATAGTGATGACAGTTACACACCACTGTGAAGGTACTTAATGCCACTGAATTTTACACTTAAAATGGTAAACTATATGTTATGTATTTTTTTACCACAATTAAAAAAAAATTAGTATGTCTGAGTCCAGGGTTTCAGTGAATTTCCATATGCCACTAAAATAGTTCTAAGGCAGTGGAAACTGCTGCGCATTAGAATTATCTGGGGAACACTTAAAATTCCCACTGTCAGGACCACATCTCAGACCTAGTCAATCAGAATCTCTGGAGGTTGGCATAAGTTTTTTTTTTTTTTAATAAATTTATTTATTTATTTATTTTTGGCTGCATTGGGTCTTTGTTGCTGTGCACGGGCTTTCTCTAGTTGTGGCGAGCAGGGGCTACTCTTTGTTGTGGTGCACAGGCTTCTCATTGCAGTGGCTTCTCTTGTTGCGGAGCATGGGCTCTAGGCGCATGGGCTTCAGTAGTTGCGGCACACAGGCTCAGTTGCTCCGTGACATGTGAGATCTTCCCGGACCAGGGATAGAACCCGTGTCCCCTGCATGGGAAGGCAGATCCTTAACCACTGTGCCACCAGGGAAGTCCCGGCATAAGTATTTTTTAAACCTCCCCAGTTTATTCCTATATGCAGCAAAGTTTGGGAAGAGTGCTCCAAGGCAATTTGCTTCTCAGATGTTAATGTGCATACAAAGAATCTGGACATCTTGTTAAAATGCAGATTCTGATTGGTAGACCTGTGGTGGATCCACAGTTCTAACAAGTTCACAGGTGGTACTAGTGTTGCTGGTCTGTGGACCACACTTTGAGTAGCAACTCCCTAAGACTCATCCTGGCCGGTTATGTATCTATCCTTTTAACAAAGAAAATTACATCAGTACTTAAAAAGTGATTTTAAGACTTAACAACCTTCATTATTAGGAAGGTCTTTATATCCATTCACATTTTCATTACCTATATTTCTTCAGCCTAATAAAACATTCCTCCATGGCCTTCCTCCAAAGGCCCAGATGTTATCATCAGCTACCTTGAATTACTGAATATTTCCTATTATCACTTCCGTTTTTGTCTGATTTCACATGTTCCTGTAGATCTGAGTATGGATCCAGAAATATCCATTTAATGAGCTAAAGTTAATTCCACATCTTGGTTGCAGTATATAAAATATAACTATCAACATTTCAGTGAGACTTGTGCCTGATAATACAAGAATAAATTATACAAGATCTTGATAGCTTTGCTACTGATGTCAAAATCATTCCCTTTCCCAATATCGAGCAGTAATAAAGTTGAAAAAGTATATTTAAGACTCGCAAGGAAATGAATTGTAAAATGATACCAGTTATTTATAAATAAAGTGATTTCATCACACACTTTTGTTGACAGAGAAGATGCAGAGACTTCTGGTTCCAAAGGATCTTAAACAAAATGCATGAGGTCTCCAGTAATGATTACAATTAGGAATTTAAATATTAGCAGCCAGAGGTTTGAAAAACTCATTGGTGAGGCATTTGTAGAAGCGGTGGCAAATAGGAGTTATTACAAAACACAGTTCACTTTTAGCATCAACTTTTCAGATCATATATAAACCAAGGAGAATAGAAGAGGAATTTCAGAGCTTCACTCTAAATTAACTTTGCCTGAAGCTGGTACATACAATCCTAGTTTAACTGGCAGAGTCCATCTAGAAAATACATAGTTCAAGAGCCACTAAAAGTTCATAAACCTGAAATGTGCAGCAGGAATGAATGATAGCAATGTACATATAAAGACGGTATAAAATCTAAAAACATCGATGGGAGGAACAGAAGAGAATCAAACCAACTGAGCAAATATTTGTGATAATAATTACGTAAAACATGGCTAACTTAAGCAAACTCATAATGACAATTTAAGGGTTTAATTATCATATTTGATAATGTCAATTTTATAGCAAAAAGCATTGAGAGTCAGCACTTAGCGCAATAAATAAGGACCTAATACTAATAGAAGCCATAATAAATAATGCAAAAAAAAATCCTGAATGTATGTTGCAAATATAGTAATAAATACCTAAAGTAAAAACATAAAAATAAAGTAGAAATGTAACCATGATCAAGATTCAGCCAAGATTTTAATCATCTGGTTTCAGAACACTCTCAAAAAGACTGAGCATTAATAAGGATACTGCATGTATTATATACGAATAATTTATTATATCGTTCAGTGCCTCTTAAAGATTTGCATGGCAAATTCCTCTCAGAGCTCACACCCAAGACAGAATTTCCTCTCCTGATGAACAGATACTCTTTTTTAGTTATACAAAACTTTAGTGCTATTTCAGAACAATTTAAAATACAAAATCCATGTAGTTCCTGTTTTGTTGCAGCTACTAGAAAGCTCAGGGCCAGGGACTTCCCTGGTGGCGCAGTGGTTAAGAATCCGCCTGCCAATGCAACGGACAGGGTTTGATCCCTGGTCCAGGAAGATCCACATGCCGTGGAGCAACTAAACCCATGCACCACAACTACTGAGCCTGTGCTCTAGAGCCCGCGAGCCACAACTACTGAACAAGAGAAGCCGCCACAATGAGAAGCCCACACACAGCAACAAAGAGTAGCCCCCACTCATTCCACAACTAGAAAAAGCCCACGTGTGGCAACGAAGACCCATCGCAGCCTAAATAAATAAATAAATGAAAAAAGCAATAGCTTATTTATTTATTTATATTTATTTTTTGGCTGTGTTCGGTCTTTGTTGCTGTGCACGGGCCTTCTCTAGTTGCAGCGAGTGGGGGCTACTCTTCGTTGTGGTGTTTGGGCTTCTCATTACAGTGGCTTCTCTTGTTGCAGAGCTCAGGCTCTAGGCGTGCGGGCTTCAGTAGTTGTGGCTCACGGGCTCTAGAGAGCACAGGCTCAGTAGTTGTGGCGCATGGGCTTAGTTGCTCTGCAGCACGAGGGATCTTCCCGGACCAGGGATCGAACTCGTGTTCCCTGCACTGGCAGGCGGATTCTTAACCACTGCGCCACCAGCGAAGTCCAAAAATGCAATAGCTTTAAAAAAAAAAAAAGGAAGGGAAAAGAAAAAAAAAAAAGCTCAGGGCCAAACTTTGATCTTAATGATGTCATTTTTCTTCAGCCACAACTTTTTAATATAGTATTAATTTTCCCCCTCTTACTTGTATTTCTGCCTTTTAAGCTGTATTATTGGTTGTTTGTCTTAGTGTATTTGTGCTTTTATTCTAAGCCACCTCAAATCCTTTTTTGAAAGTATATCATAAAAAATAAATCAGTATAAATGCAGATCTGAACATGGCATCTAATAAAATAGAACAAATTGTACAGACCTGTTGGAAATCCCTGGCCATCCTCAGAATAGGCTCTTTTAAGACTGGACAGGGCCAGGCAGGCTTCCCTGGGCCACGCTTTTAAAAGACTCCTTAGCATTTGCATAAACCAGCATCAAAGTGTACAGCCTAATCCTGGTTCAGATATGAGATCCTTTCACTGACCCTGTCATATAATCCCTGCTGCTATTGTTTGAATCCGAATCTCTGAGAGGCCTTGTGTGCATGAGGTGGTCCATCTCCTTCCCAGTTCCTGGCTTGCTGTCTCCACTTTGGCTCCACAGCACTGATCTTTTTCCAACATTTACTGGCATCCTTACTAAGAACCATTCTCACCTAGTGAATCCAGAAAGCTGGCTAATTCCTCCAAGAGCCAACTCTCCTCCACTGCCCAGATCTGATCAAGCCAGCCTTGGTCCTGGCACTGCGGAAGACAGCATGAAAGTCACATGGGAATCAAGGGAATTCAAAACACATGCTTTCTTTCCAAGTGTCTCTTTCAATAAAATGTGGATTACAGAATGAAAAACAACCAACAAAGCACTTCATAAGTATAAAAAAGTATCAGTTCCATACAATGGTGTAAAACTTGGAAAAAAAATAAAGACAGGTAGAAATGCTAATAATGTCTCAAAATCTGTGCAAAGAAAAACATTACAAACTATCTTAGCCTCAATATCTCTCTGCAGTTAAAAGCACAACTTTCCAAATTTCTTTTATATATCTCATTCATTCACTTATCAAAGAGTTATTGAGCATCTACTGTGTGTCAGATCTGGGCTGGGCACTAGGGATACAAGGGTGAAGGAGAAAAAAAGAGCTTGCTGTTCAGTGGGGGAAGAAACTCTACTTATAAAATGAATAAGTACAGGATGTTGTAGAAGCACAGACAAGAGTCCCCTAAGTGTCTTGCAGGAATGGGATGAATTTCCTGAGTAATGGAGACCTGAAGGATGAGTAAGGGCAGGGCAGGACAGAAGCTATTGTGGGCGGGAGAGAAAATGAACTAGAAATGGGAGCTGGTAGAAATGAGAGAGGTATAGGGTGTAAGAGTTAAAGATGAGGTAAAATTGATGAGATTTGATGATTAAAGAGTAAGACGTGGGCAGGGAAAAGGAATGGATAATATGCAGGGCCTGGTTTGGGCAGAAGGGTGGTGCCATTTACTGTGACAGGCAATACAGGAGGAGCACGACTGGGAAGGATTATGATACATTGGGTGAGCCATGTTTCTAAGTGATGAAGGAAAGAGAGAGAGGGAGAAGAAAACGGGAGAGGGAGAGAAAAGAAGAGGGAAAGGGGGAAAGATGGTAGAGGATTGAAGATTGATGATCCCAGATTACTGACATCTCTACTGACCACAGATGCTGGAGGAAAAAATGAAGATGACTCTAAACATACACTTGCCTTTTCTTACTAACTGGTTATTGATTCTACACCCTTATACCTAAAGACCTAAAGGAGTCCATTTGTCTAGGCTAGAAGCAAGTTGGGTGGCTTGGAGAGAAATTTGGCAAAATCATCTTCTTGGCCCGATTCCCCTGGACCCACCACTCATGGAAAGGAGGTATGATAACCCAAAAGGAAAAATAGAAAAAGAGAGATTCTCTGGAAGTCTTGGAGTTGCAGCCCACAGACCTCCATTTCTCTAGTTCTGATCTGGTTTTCTAAGGGTGGGTATAGGGTACACTTCTTCCCCAAATAGAGGGTTCAGGCCCCTCTCAGTGCAACAGCATGTAGGGGCCCAGATGATCAAGAGACAAGCCAAAGTAGATTAGTGAGCCACAAACAGGCTGGATGAAGCAAATGTTGGCTGGATAATGCCAACAGCTCAAGAAAAACTGTTGGACTCAAAGGATAATGAACATGGATCCTAACTCCAAATATGAGGAAAGGCCTTTATAACCGTTGATTTAAACTGTCCCAATACGTTCGATTCATGGAGTAAAACTAACTGGAATAGAAGTAAAAATGCTCAGTCCCTAGAGGCATTTGACAAGTCCCAGAAGTGGGAAAACAAATCATAATTTTCCTTTGACCCACTGACAGCTGACCTAGGTAGCCAGAAGTACAGAAGGCCTGATACCTAATTCAGAGCAACCAACCAGAGTCCCACTGTGACAGATCTCAGGACAGACAATGGGGTGCTTTTGAGAGGAAGAAGAAAACAAAGAGGTAGCCTTTCACCCAGACGTGGAGACTGTTAATTCAAAGTAGATGAGGATAGAGAAGGATTTTTTTTCAAATCTACACACACACACACACACACACACACACACACACACACACACACACA
>NW_021703782.1:58335769-58345979 GCF_005190385.1 Monodon monoceros
CACACACACACACACACACACACACACACACACACACACACACACACCCTACTACCTTCTGAACTCTGGAGATATTAGTCCAAATACTATTTAAAATTATTCCTTAACCACTAAAAGGTTTAGATTAGTGAAATGCTTGAGGAGTCAATGAATACCATTTCCTAGGAAATTTACAGAGTACCTCTGTGTAAACTATCAGATCTTGCACAAGCTTAGTCATGTGTTCATGGGATAGTAAGGGTAGGACCTGTATGACCTAGGGCCTCTCAGAGTCTAGGGCAAATAACAGGTGCCCTCTGTCTTAGGTTTGACATAAGGAAAGTAGAGTAATGGCCTGCCAGGTTCTGACAAGTGTTTCTTCTTCTAGCTTTTTCCTAGCACTTCTCTGTGCAGTTAACCCAACATGGAAAGTGAGTCCTTTCAAGGTGAGCTTCAAGAGAGACCTTTACCATCTTCCTCTAAGAAAGTGTCCTTTGCCATCTTTTTCTAAGAGAATATAATAATCTATTTTAGGGAAGCATAAAAGACAGCTGGGTAAGGGGTAGAGGGAAGAAGGCCTTCAAAGTAGGTCCAGACTCAGATTAGAAAGAAGGCCTTCACTTTTCCAGAGATCAGTTTTCTCACCTAAATGTCTGCACTAGCCTCCTAATTTAGGGGCCCTGGATGAATATTGTTGCTGTGATTGAGAATAAAATCTGACTCTAAGATCCCCAGAAGCCAGTGTAAAGAGGAGAGCTTGGTAAGAATTGTGTGTAGTTAGCTGAGAGAAAAAACCGTGAAAATGCCTGAAAGGAAAAAGGTTTTCCTAGTAATGAATTCTGAGACAAATTCCTTGCAGGATACCGTATACAGGAAAACTGAGTGATTTGTTGGAGTTGTTTTGCAAGTGCAAAAGCTGAAATAAAACTGTTTTATCTTGTAGTAACAACTGATTAAATTAGAAAGCATAATATTCAAATTTAATTCAGTGAAGGAGATTCTGTTCGGAGTTGAGCTGAGTTGGTCCAAGTTAATAGTCTCAGGAGTTGAACCTGACTCAAAGACAGAATTTAAAGTTAATAGAAGAATGTATAGATAGTATGTCTTTGAGTTCTGTTTCCTAAATTCATTCCTCTCAAAGGGGATTTTAATAGGAGCTGTGAAGATCCAGATTATTCTCTCTAGCAAAATCCTGGAGTGCTGAAGGTATACCAAGATCAGAAAACTATATCCTGTGGGCCTAATACGGCCCACCACCTGTTTTTGTATGGCCCATGAGGAAAGAATTTTTTTTGCATATTTTTATTTGTTGGAAAAAAATCAAGAGAAGAATAATACTTTGTGACGTGAGAATAATATGAAATTCAAATTTTGGTTTCTATAAATAAAGTTTTATTGGAACACAGCCACTCATTCACTTACATCTTGTCTTGTTTCATGCTACAACATGAAGTAGTTGCTACAGAGACTGTGTGGCCTGCAAAGTCTAAAATATTTACTACATGGCCCTTTACAGAAAAAGTTTGCCAACATCTGGAATATACTGCTGATTTATGACAGACCTCTAAGCTCTCGAGATCAAATAAGTAAACGACAGAATTCCTTAGTGGGAGCCACTGTTGGGTGACTAGGCCCAAAATAATTTAGAGAGAGAGCTAGAATTTTCTTAAGTCTCATTTAACCTTTTACCAGTTAGTGATGGCTCTCCTCCTATTTGTATAGATGAGAAAATGGACCTCAGATATTAAGTGGTGGAACAAACAGATTTCAGGAAAAGATGGTACAACAAAGCAGGACTGTAGAATCTTCACTGGCAACATTATTGAAATGAATAAAAAGAGAAGAAAATCTAAAAATTTACCAAACATGAGAGAGCACTGTGGATACTTCCAGTCTTACAGAACATTGATCTTATGCCATAGACTTCAAAACTTGGTTGGTAACCAAGAGAAAAACAGAAGCATAGCACTGAGGAAAAGTTAAGTCAATGACATCGTAAGAACTCACTAATTATCCTCAATTTGTAAATAAAGTGAGAGATGAATAAGCAGTCCTGGGAAAAGTCAAAGTCAGGGTTTGCAGAGATAGGAAGGTCTGCTGGGGCTTGTCATTTTCCAGGGTGCTGTGCTGAGTCAAAAGAATGAGTAAGAGCCCTTGGAAGTAGGATATTCCACTGGCCAAATGGAGTGAGCTTTTTGATCTCACTCTTCTGAGGTTCCGCAAAATCTCAGCAGACGTATAAGAACCCAGCTAAAGACTGTACTTGGTCCAGACTAGCTCTTTCCTCCTTTACACCCATACCCACACTCTTGGTTTTCAGAAAGTGGATAGAAAGCAACATGTTGCTCCTAAAAGGGGTGGAATGGGAAAGATAATCTTTTCCCAGTGAAGGTGGAAACAATGACAATTTGAATTGATGGCATGAAGGAAAAGATAATCAGAGTTAATTCTGAAGAAAAACACAGAGAAATTAAGGAAGTTAAGACAAAAGATGATAGACCAAGAGAAAAATGATTGTCAACTTTGGGGGACACAATTGAGTTAGTCTCAAAAAAACTCTTCAGCAACATTAAGAGAATAATACTTACAAAGTTCTACGGAAAGGGTAACCCAGAAATATCACAGACTGCAAAATTCTTGTTTAAACAGGCAGATATTATTTCTCAAAATTTTAGAGAACTCAGATCACACAGAATCCATAAAACTCTTCTTGGAAAAACTACTTAACTATGTAGTCCAGCCAACCAAATTTGACTCAAACTAAATTCAGGAATGTAAAAGTCATGGTAAAAGGGTTAACGGTGATTACAGAAGTCTTGTATACATTAAATTAAGACTGAACAGTGGTGATCATTTTGTAATGTACAAAAATATCAAGTTACTATGTTGTATACCTGTATACCTGTATTGTAAGTTAATTATACTTCAGTAAAAAATTTTAAATTAATTAAATTTTTAAAATTCTTAGGAAAACAAAAAATAAACAAGGAAGACTAAACAACTGGGGGAATTACAATCGTAATCCAGAATGCAAATGTTATCATTCTTAACAATGTTGAAATACATGAGCAACAAAAATCAGAAGGTAAATGCAAAGGGACGTGGGAGCAAATACAAGCGTCCATAGGACCTCCTTTCCCCCAACAAAGAGTCCATCTGTACTGTCTAAAGTTAAGCATATTTTATTTTACAAGTTACCAACTTAATGATTTTCATAATTTCTTTTCTTAACCCTAGAGGGATATTCTAGAAAATATTCCTTGTAGTGAAAAAAATCATTATCTGAAATTTACCAACCCCTTCAGTTTCTATTGCTTTTGTTAAATTCGAATAAAATTAAAGTACTATTTATAGTGTGATTTTATGTATAATTCAAGTAACATTAAACAGCAATACTATTTATAACACAATTATAGAGTTGAACTCCAGAGTATAAGGTGTATTTATTTCCACCGATCCTTTTCTGTTTCTCATCTGTATGCAGAGAGAGAGAGAGATTTGAAAATAAGTTAACCAAATGCCCCCCTCATTTTGGGATGGGGTGAATCGCTGCTTTTGTCTCTTCTTATATTTCTATATTTCCCAACCTTTTATGCATTATTTTAGTCACTTTTAAAATTTACATAGAGTAAAATTCACCCATTTTGGTATACGGTTCTTTTGAGTTCAGACAAATGCATAGTCATGTAACTGCCACCAAAATCAAGACGTGCAAGAGTTTCATCACCCCACAAACTTCCCTCTTGAGCCTCCTTTGCATTCAACCCCTCCTCCCACTCTCTGGCCCTCAAACCACTAACCCATTTTCTCTTCCTATAATTTTGGCTTTTCCATAATTTCTTAGAAATGGTATAATTCAGTATGTGTCTTTTGAGTCTGGCTTCTTTCACATAGCATAATCTATTTGAGATTCAACTACACTGTTGTATTAGTGGTTTGTTCACTTTTAGTACTGACTTTCATTGTAAGGACGTTCCATGGTTTGTTAATCCATTCACCCGTTCAAGAACATTTGGGTTGCTCCTATTTTTGTGATCATGAATTAAAACACTGTAAACATTAATGTATTAATGGTTTTTGTGTGAATGTAAGTTTTCGCTTCTCTTGAATAAATACCTAAGAGTAGGAATGCTAGTTCACATGGTAGGTACGTGTTTAACTTTATAAGAAATTGCCAAACTGTTCTCCAAAGTGGCTGTACCATTTTGCATTCCCATTTGCAATGTGAGAGTTCCATTCGCTCTGCTTTCTCATCATCACTTAGTATTGTTAGTTATCTGGGTGTGTTTGTGTGTGTGTTTAATTTTTAACTATAAGTGTGCAGTGGCATCTCATGGTTTTAATTTGCATTTCCCTAAGCATGAATTTTTAAAAAAGAAATACGTCATTTTTAGAAAAATTTTTGGAAACTATTAAAGAAAGAATAGATCATAAAAAAGATTTAGAGTTTTCAAAAAAGTGATGAGATATTTTCACAGTTTTTGCTTTTGAAGTGTGATGTGTAGTCAAGCTAGTGGCACCTTATCTTCTTTTCCTCAAGAGATTGTGTATCAGTCCCAGTTCTGCCACCATGTAACACTGAGACCTGATCCCCCAGGGTCTGATGCCTCATCCAAAAAAATGAGGGTTTGGACAACACTGATTGTTCTCAACTTTGGCTGAATATTAAAATCACCTGGAAAGATTTACAAATTCTGATGCCCAGGCCACACTCAAACCAGAAATTAAATTAAATCAGAACCTCCAGGAATGGGACCCAAGTGTCAGTATTTTAAAGCTTCCTAGGTGATCCTATGGGCTATCAAGGTTGAGAATGGCTCAACTAATCTTTAAATCGCTTCAAATCCCAAAATTCTATTAAGTCTAATTTCAGCTTTCTCAGGCATATCTAACTTAGGTCCACTCTACTGGATAATTATCTGTTGGGGGGTGGGGGGAGGCCTCTCTTCTGCATCCCTTTCTTCTACCCACCCCCACGCCAGTAGAAGACCCCCCCTACATGTTGTGACAACCAAAAATGTCTCCAGACACTGCCACATGTCCCCTTGGGGGCAAAATTACTCCCATTTGAGAACCACTGCTCTACTGCACGCCGCAGTAAATCAAACACAATTCAGTGGCATTTAGAAATTTTTATAATTCATAACAACCTTTTCTTCTGTGTTTTATCCTACCTACTAGTGTCTCCAACCCAAATTTTTATTAAATAAATGAAACAACTCTATTTCCAAACATTAATTTTGATGTTGCATTGCCAACAACCAGCAGAGGGCACCTCTAAGGTTGACAGAAACTTCTCATTTCTTCTGAGCTCCTGTGGGGGAGTGATAAGCTAAAGGCACAAGCTGGCAGCTCGGTCTCACAAGCCCTGTGTGTGGGACGAGGGGAGAGTAGGGAGGAAGACAAGACTGAGGGCTGAAGAAGGATCTGAGGAGAGAAAAGATAACATAGGAGAGCCAAGGAGTTGGCAGGCCAAGCGGTCAGAGATGTGGGCCACTGAACTGGAAATTCATTACAGAAACTAAAAGCGTTTCCAGCTACATGGAGAGCAGAGGTCACTTTCAGCTTCCTGGAAAGGACTGGAGGGGGTATGGAAAACACCTAGACTTCTTCCTCTTTTTGCCTAGCCTAACCCAGCTGCCCCTGAAGAGGAGCACGTGGCAAAAGCAAGAAAAACTTCTTCCTACCTGTGACCTTGGGAGAGAGCCCGAGATACCATGTTGCACCTGCCACCACGTATCACAATTTAAAATTGCTATAACGTATTCCACTCAGGGAATATCATCTGGTTTTCTAGAAGGTCTAAAAGTTCCATAGGTCTTCTCTCCAGGCTCCTGTCATGCTGGCTTTGCTATTATTCTCAGTAAAACACTGCCATTCACTCAGTCTTCTTGAGAGCCATGAACTCTTCTAAAAATAGGTCTTCTAAAGTCAGCTTTGATTACATACCCCATCTCATTTACCAGCAGGCTTGATTTTCCCTCTAGCTTGCTTTTTTCTGACAGCAACTTTGCAAACTCCTTTCAGAGGGGGCTTGGCCTGATGGTTCAAATAGCTCTAGCCTGACATCTCTCTAGTCTTTTGGCAAAATCAGAGCGGTACCCATCTTACAGACAGAACAGCCACCTGAGGAAGGGTCCTTTTTTTTTCAAAAAAAAAAAGAATATCATATATTTTCCCATTTTAAAATAATGCATATGCAGAGGAAACTTAAATGTATATTACTATGTGAAAGAAGCCAATCTGAAAAGCCTACATACTGTGTGATTCCAACTATACAACATTCTAGAAAAGGCAAAACTATGAAGACAGTAAAAAGATCAGTGGTTGCCCGGGGTTAGGTGGGGAGAGACGAATGAACAGGTGGAGCACAGAGGATTTTTAGGGCAGTGAAACTACTCTGTATGACACTATAATAGTGGAAACATGTCATACATTGTCCAAACCTATAGAATGCACAACATCAAGAATGAACTTTGATGTAAACTATGGATTTTGAGTGATAATAATGAGTCAGTGTAGGCTCATCAATTGTAACAAGTGTACCAGTCTGGTAGGGGGTGCTGATGATGGAGAGGGTTAGGCCAAGTGGTTACAGGGGGTGGTATATGAGAAATCTCTGTACCACCTGCACAGTTTAGCTGTGAACCTAAAATCTCTCTAACAAATGAATTATATTTTTTATTTTTTAATTTTTTTTCCTGGCACACATAATGTTTATTGAATACATGGATGAACATGATTGGGCTTCTCAGGCAGACCAGAGGGACATTGGTTTCCTCTTTGGATTAGATGGAGCACTGGGTGTAAGGACAGAGTTGGGCTGGGGAGCTGTATTGGAATGAGGGAAGAAACTGGGGGCCCAGGTGTGAAGGCAGAAGGTTGTGTAGGGATGAGGAGGGCCAAGCTGGGGAGCTTTGCAGAGATGATCTGTTCCAGGGAGTACAGGAACTGAGACTTCACCACATATTCTGGCATATCCTGTTCTCCAAAATGTTTCTCTGATGTCATTTCCTCAGCAAAACTGCAAACTCCTTGAGGGCAGATGTGGTGTCACCTCTTTCTTCCTCAGAGGAGGTGGTCCAGCATTCACTTCCCTCCCAAACATGTAGCTAGTGGCAGGTCTCTGATCCAGCCCCTCCCAGTGGGCTCGGGAAGGGGTGCTTCCTGCTGAGTGGAGGGGAGAAGATGTCTGCAGCAGGCACTAGACTTTGTACAGATTTGGGATTTGGGAGGCCTTGGGCACTGGCTACAAGCTGCTGTGCATTGCACTGGGTCTGGCCGATGCCTAAATGCTCTCAGATGGCACCACCCTTGCTTGGGACACCTGAGGCCCCCATGCCCTGCTGCTGGCCCTGGTTGGAGAGCTAGAGGGCAGCCTGGCTCTGCTGTGTGGGGATGGGGCAAGCCCACCCCAGCTCATCTACCACCAGCCAGTGCCAGGCACCTACGGGACAGAAGCCTGAGCTAATCAGGTGGCTTGGTGGCATGAATTATATTTTTTAAATGTTAATAATATATACACAATACCAAAAATTTGCAAAGTAGAGTAAAAAAAAAAGGAGAAAATAATCAGAGTTGGTGTAAATTGAGGAACAAGAAAAATCTCTGCCAGTCTGATATTCCACCATTCTAACTAAATCCTTTCCATCTTCAAGAGTCTCTCTCTATTTGAATACAATTATCTTTGGAGGCAAAAGATTTTAAACTTAAATTATTCTTTGGAATAAAGTTACTATACAGATTAAGAACTTGGGCTCTGGAATCTAGCGGGCTTGGGATGGTTACTGGTTCTGGCACCTACTACCTGTGTGATCTTGGATAAATTGTTTTATCTCTTCAGGTGTCAGGTTCCATCACTAAAAAATGGGGATCACAATAATATCATTTAACTCCATTATTTTGTGAGGGTTAAATGAGATAATGCATATAAATTCCTTAGGAGACACTCTGGGGCATATAGCATGCATCTTTGATTCCTGTATCTAAGAACTTTGTCATGTCTTTTGAACATACATTGGGTTTTAAAAGTCCTAAATTCTTGGGCTTCTCTGGTGGTGCAGTGGTTAAGAATCCACCTGCCAATGCAGGGGACACGGGTTCAAGCCCTGGTCCGGGAAGATCCCACATGCCGCGGAGTAAGTAAGCCCATGTGCCACAACTACTGAGCCTGCGCTCTTGAGCCCGTGAGCCACAACTACTGAAGCCCATGTGCCACAACTACTGAATCCTGTGTGCCTAGAGCCTGTGCTCCACAACAAGAGAAGTCATTGCAGTGAAAAGCCCTCGCACCACAACGGAAAACCCAACGCAGCCAATAAAATAAATAAATAAATTAATTAATTAATTAATTAAATCTTTTAAAAAAGTCCTAAATTCTTAATGAGGATTATGGTCTTTGGAGTATCTCTACTTGCCAGTTTCAACATATATTCAGTTCAGTATAAAGGTCCCTAAAAGGAGTAATAAAATATTAAAGTAGTCCAATACCCTACTTTATAGATAAATAAAGTTAATTCCAGAGAGATTAACTGTCTGACCCAAGAAGGTACAGTTGATCTCAGAGCTGGGAGAACTTTTATTCTTTAAAGAAAATATTGGAAACGTGGTTCTGAATCCATTTTTAAGCCAATTTCTTATTCCAAATGTAGTTCATCCCAATTTAATAACATCACTTGTTTCACAGATGACAAATCTTGGTAAATTATAAACCAGAAGCTTTGGGGTCACTTGGGCCCAGGTTTGAATGTTGATTCCACCTCTTAAAGTAAAAAGATAACTGTGACCTTGGGCCTAGCCCAGTACCTGGCATACAGTCAATGATTAATATTGGTTGATAAAACACAAATTAATATTGTGAAGAGTATTGGGCTTTCCTTATTTATATTTTTTAGTGAGAGCAGATCAGAATATAAATATGCCCAATAGCGGATTATTTATGCCTAAAAGCTAAAAGACACTGGAGAGAAAATATTAGCACTTAGAGACAAAAGCTGAGGGTAGACATTAAAGGACAGTCCAAATGAATGATTATATAATTTGGAAGGGATGTAGATTATCAGTTATTAAGAGGTTGTTAGACACTCTGTCTTATACTCTACAAATGAATAGATAAATCAAATGGGAAGCTTTGTTGGTGCAAACATTGGAATATTGGAATGATTTGTCTTTGGTCTCAATTTCAGTATATTTTTCCATTTGCCGTGCAGATACCTGGGCCGGTCAAAGATGATATTTATTCTTCCTTTGGGAAGAATGACAAATACTTCAACACACCATTTTCAGCTGCTTCGTGGTACTTCAACTCAAGACTTTCAGCTGGCCTGGTTGGTCAGAATGTGATAGAGGAGTATAACTTTAACAGCAAAGAAAGAGAAAACATGCTCAATGTCCATACTTGGTTAATTATGGTTAATTTAATTATGGTACATCCAGGGAATGCCATGCAGCCTTTACAAGAATGACATAGGGCTTCCCTGGTGGCGCAGTGGTTGAGAGTCTGCCTGCCGATGCAGGGGACACGGGTTCGTGCCCCAATCCGGGAGGATCCCACATGCCACAGAGTGGCTGGGCCCATGAGCCATGGCCACTGAGCCTGTGCGTCCGGAGCCTGTGCTCCGCAACGGGAGAGGCCACAACAGTGAGAGGCCCGTGTACCGCAAAAAAAAAAAAAAAAAAAAAAAAAAGAATGACATAGACCTATCTGTGCTACTATGGAAAGACATCAGTTATAGATATCAATGGGCCCTAGGTCACTCCCCTCAGTCCTAACCTCAGCTGCAGCTGTGGGGACAGTTTCCATGCATGCTCAAGGCCTCCCAACTCAAGTACCAACTGCAGTCTCAAGCGCTCTTCCAGAGCTTCCATCAAAGCTGAGAAGCTTTCTCAGCCCTCCCAGAGCGGACTGTAAGTACAGGGCAATTAACCTCTTGAGGCAGCCCTCAGCAAATGAGGTTGCCTTCTGTTTTCTGGAGAGACAATTCTGAAGTACATTCTACATGGTTTCTTAGAGTCTCCATAACATTGGTTCCTAGGCCCACTGTGCTAGTCAGCCCAAAGATCCTGCTTTTAGTGGTTTGCCCTCCTCTATAATATTCTTCCTAATATTTAATTCCAGCTCATTGGAAAAGAGAGAGAGAGAGAGAGAGAGAAAGGGAAAGAAAGAAAGAAAGAAAAAAGAAAGGGAAAGAAAGAAAGAAAGAAAGAAAGAAAGAAAGAAAGAAAGAAAGAA
>NW_021703782.1:58345989-58429034 GCF_005190385.1 Monodon monoceros
AAGAAAGAAAGAAAGAAAGAAAGAAAGAAAGAAAGAAAGAAAGAAAGGAAAAGAAAGAAAGAAAAAGAAAGAAAGAAGGAAGAAAGAAAGAAGGAAGGAAGGAAGGAAGAAAGGGAGAGAGGGAGAGAGGGAGGGAGGGAGGGAGGGAGGGAGGGAGGGAGGAAGGAAGGAAGGAAGGAAGGAAGGAAGGAAGGAAGGAAGGAAGGAAGGAAGGAAGGAGAGGGGAAAAAAGAGAGAGGTTTATTTTATTTTATTATTTATTTATTTTTATTTTTTTGGCCTTGCTGCGCAGCTTGCGGAATCTCAGTTCCCCAACCAGGGATTGAACCCGTGCCCTCGACAATGAAAGTGTGGAGTCCTAACCACTGGACAGCCGGGGAATTCCGGTTAATGGTATCTTTGGATGATCAGAAATTTTTTATTTTAATAAAATCCAATTTATAAATTGTTTATTTTATGATTTGAAAATGTTCTCCCATGTTCTTTCAGAAGATTTATAGTTCTGTTTTCATGTTCAGGCCTATGAGTTATTCATCTATTTATATCCATATAGGTTATCCATCTTAGTTTATGTACAGGAAGCTTTCTCTGGCTCATGTACCTTGATGACTCCCATAAGAACATTCCCAGGTTGCTGGAGGATAAAAGGCACATGGAGCACACCTAAATTACACCAGTCACCCCAGCCAAGAACCTTCTAGATGAGTCATTGACCTGCCAAACATGTGAGCAAGCCCAACCAAGATCACCTAAGCTCAACCTGAATTAGGTAACTAACTACACAGACACCTGCAACTAAATAAATGTTTATTTTCAATGCTTCTGAGATTTTGTCATTCTTTGTTTTGAAACATATTTGTGTCAATAGATAATTGATATACAGAAGTATAGTACTGCTGTAGCAAAACCTAAAATTTGTGGCACTTAGCTTGAGAAATGTGACCCGTGTTTTGTGGTGGAAAAATATTTGGTAAAAGCACAGCCTGTGATAACTTAGAAGACAAAGATGTATCCAATGAACACTGGAACTTGAGCATAGAGATTTTCAGGTAGGATGTTGAAAGTAGTATCAACTGGCTCTTACTAGCTGCTGAAGATAAATAAATAAGCCACCTCAAGAAAGAGAAGAACTCAGAAAAGAACTAGCCAGTTTTCAGGCAGAATTTATATAGAATATAGAAGGGCCAGAATTTGCTAAGTTGGGAAGTAGAATCGTTTTTCATGTCCAGTTTTTCAAGGCAGTAAATGGGTTTCAAATTAAGAAATAGCCTCAGGATATAGGCAAATCAAGGGTGGGGCTATGAGACTTTTGTTGGGACCTCTGAAAGATGCAAGGTAGTACACAGTAGACCCACTCAGTGGGACAAAAAGGCACCTGGGCCTCCCAGCAGTCTGATGTTCCCAAATTAGCACTGATTCAATCCAAAAGAGTGGTATGTCCCCAGAAGAATTTGGGGTATGTTTTTCAAAACATGGAGTTAAGTCAAGTTATATAAAACACACAAATCATTGAGAGAGCTGTAATGGAAAAAGTAGCCACAAGATAAAACTAAATGGGATGGAGACTGTTCAAAATGTAAAAAGGCCTCTCGGCCTCCTTCTCTGGACAGGAAGCAGACAGAAGAAATTGCTCTGAGGGCAAATTCGCTAATATCCTCTTCAGAAGAGGTCAAGGCGAGCAATGGAAAAAGTGAAGGCCTATCAGAGAGCAGAGCCAGCAATTGTGGAGAATAGACAGGCAAACCATTCCCAGATAGCAGAACCATGGTCTAATTAAAAAACATTTCCCACCCCCAGACTAGGGGAATCTGCCAATATTTTCCCAGCAGGATTTCAGAACTACTATGGGCCAGTAACCACTATGTGCAACCTATTCTTTTACTTTGGGGATGGGAGTGTTTATTGCATTTATCTTGTCCCTGCCTTACCACTTTAGGTGAGGTACGTGGAAGCAGATAACTTGTTTTTTTTAGTGCACAAGTCTCTGCGTCAAGAAGAATCACATCCAGAGTTGATATAAATCACGAGAACCTGGACTTTAAGCACACTTCCATGATTGGATGAGACTTTTGGAGGTCTTAGTAAGGGTTTGAACATATTCTGTATGTGAGAAATATTTGAATAATTTTGGCCAAAGGGAAAACCATGATGTTATAAAAATGGCCCTAATTCTTTATCCCTCCCTATCCACACCCTTTGCTAATTATTATAAGTTTGTAATGCTCTCTCACTCTAACTCCAAATTCAGTAAAGTGACTTGATTTGGCAATAAGATATTAGCAAATGTGACACAAGCAAAGCCTTGAAAAGCTTGCATGTTCAGGTTTGCTCTTTCTCTTGTACCTTGACTCACCTAAGTCACCTTAATAATCTCTGTAATCCCAACTGAGATGAACCAAATAGGCCAATAGCCAGGCAAGTCCTAGAAATATGAGCATGCACAGCCAAGATCAGCAGAGCCACCTAGCCAATTTGCAGTTGACTACAGATATACAAGCAAGTCCAGGCAAGATCACGTGAATCCAGTCCAGGTCACCTGAACTCACAGACTAAGCTAAGTAAAGATTTATTGTATTAATCCACTAAAGTTTTGTGATTGTTTATTATGCAGCATTATTGTGGCAATAGATAAATGATACAGATTCTTTACAGAAAAATTCAGGAGTAACTAGTAACTTTCTAAAATCAAATATATAGAGTCATTTACTTTGAGGGAACTTTTCACTTTGCTTCTTATCAGTTCTCAGGAAAAGGTTTATTTAGCTCATGAAACAAAGTTATGTGTGTTGAAGGCTATAAAGGTTTGAGTAATTCTAGAACAAGTTAGCATTTTCCATCAGTTTTTCTGGTATTTTGGGCTGGACTTAATTCTATCTTGGGGTATGTATTAGAATAGGATGCAGGGTTTGGCTTTTAACTATACCATTATCATCATCACAACAATTTCTCTAAGTGTTTAGTATGCAACAGGATTCTGCTAAATGCTTTACATATGTATCTTAATTAGTCCTTGCAAAAAAGTCTTGGGAGGCAGGCAGTATAACCCTCATTTTATAGATAAGAAAACTGAGGCTCAGTTTCCGTCTTCCAATGTCACCAATTCCAATTCTTCCCTTATGCTTCGCCTCAGTCAGCACTTCCTCTAGGAAACCATCCTTGATCTCCAATTTGAGTTTGGTGGTATCTCTAAATTCCTATGGTAACTTTTATATCTTGATTATTACACTCATCACATTGTAAAACCAGAGTGAGGTCTTTCTATGTCTATATGGCTCTTCCCAGACTCTAACCTCCTAGAAGACATGGACTACATCATATTCATCTTTGTAATCTTAGTACTGTCACAGAACCTGGTATAAAGTAGGTGCACTATAGATGTTGAACTGGTTTGCAGAAAAGGAAAGAGATGACATGGAGAACTATTAGGCCCAGAGCATACACATACCCCAAACCACAAAATCCATGAAGGAACAACTAAAACCTCTCTATCTGATTAAACACTTCAGAAACAACTGACTAATATCCTTTGTCTCTAGTAGCACAGCAGTGATCTCCACAGGCAGACCACCACAGATCAGAAGCCAGGGTCCCTGTGCTAGAGCTGGCTGGAAAATACTTAGACTTTATCAAAGAGTCACTCTTGGTACCCTGGTCATCATCCGTTTCCCCAGAGAAAAGAGGGACACTATACTATCTGGAGAGACTCCCTTCACTGCACTTCATAAGTTTAATAGCTTTTAATAAGATTAAAGTGGTGGGCTTCCCTGGTGGCACAGTGGTTAAGAATCCGCCTGCCAATGCAGGGGACACAGGTTTGAGCCCTGGTCCGGGAAGATCCTACATGCCATGGAACAGCTAAGACCAGGCACCACAACTACTGAGGCTGTGCTCTAGAGCTCACAAGCCACAACTACTGAAGCCCGCATGCCACAACTACTGAAGCCCACACACCTAGAGCCCGTGCTCCACAACAAGAGAAACCACCGCAACGAGAAGCCTGTGCACCGCAATGAAAGAGTAGCCCCCATTCGCCGCAACTAGAGAAAGCCAGTGCGCAGCAACGAAGACCCAACGCAGCCATAAATAAATAAATAAATATATTTAAAAAAAAAAAAAAAAAAAGATTAAAAGTGGCCCTATTGTCCATTTGCCCCTGAAAAGGGGAAGGAATTTGTGTACTGATTCTGTGCCAGGCACTGTCCTACAAATTTTTATTTCACTTAAAGACAAGTATTGCTACAAACTCAGAGAAAGAGCTGACTGCATTAATGTAGAGAATAGGACTGTTTTCAAATTTCCTGTCTTCCCCTGGCCTGGAATTTTGTGGACCAGCATGCTGAGAGCGATTTATAACAATGATGCTTCACTGGACTGTAATTCTTTCTCTGACTTCACCTCTATAGCAACTCAGTTTGGTTTTAAGTATCCAAGGGTTTGACATTTTCCTTTCTACTCTCCTTCTTACACGTCTCTTAAATTGGGATATTCTGTGCCAACTTTCTCTGAATCTAAATTAGAGATACCTCTCCTTTCTGTTTTTCTTTGAGAAGAGAGTTTTAGGTTAAAAAAATTCGAAATAGCTATGATTTTTAGGATGACATATCTGCAGATCATTTTATTTTTCCTAGTTTAATTTCTCAAGTCCAAGTTAATTTGGAACTAATTGCTCTTCCCAGACTGAAGTATTTCCCAATACCTCACTGGTCCTTCAAGGTTTGTTTTTCCTTATAATCCTAGATAATTTTCTCTTTGAGTTACCAAATTGGTGCAAGAAAGGAGTTGAGGGGGCTTCCCTGGTGGTGCAGTGGTTAAGAATCCACCTGCCAATGCAGTGGACATGGGTTCGAGTCCCGGTCTGGGAAGATCCCACATGCCACGGAGCAACTAAGCCCGTGTGCCACAACTACTGAGCCTGCACTCTAGAGCCTGCGAGCCACAACTACTGAGCCCATGTGCCACAAATACTGAAGCCTGAGTGCCTACAGCCTGTGCTCCACAAGAGAAGCCACTGCAATGAGAAGCCTGTGCACCGCAACGAAGAGTAGCCCCCACTCACCGCAACTAGAGAAAGCCCACGCACAGCAACAAAGACCCAATGCAGCCAAAAATAAATAAATTATATAAATTAATTTTAAAAAAAAAAGAAAGGCGTTCGGAAGTCTGGGTCATATGTATATTAGGATCTAGCTAATTCCTTTGGCTAACTGGATCAAAATTACCTTGACTCTTCCCCTTGCAACAGGGAAACCACATGGTGTTAGATGAAGCTGAGGAACAAATACAGTCTGATTACAGTAATCTAGTGGAAAACTAACCAAGAAGAGCTTTTGTTCTTTTCCTTGATATTTTTTTCTTCCTTGGATTTCTACCTTTTCACTATTTAACAGATATGTAAAGAATTGTGTGTCTTGTTGGAGGAGGGTAGTAATACCCAAAGAGATATCCCAATTCAATATCCTCCTTCCCCAGATGAACAGACTTAAAAAATTTAAAGCCTCTAGCAATTCACAGATATAAAGATGAAACAGGGACAGATACCTGATGTCATCAATTTTCTTCCAAAACAACACAAGAGAAGTCATCTTAGCAAAAAGAATGCAAATTAAAGAGAACAAATAAACATTTATTTACATTTTTAGAAACTCTTAATAAGATTCTCTATCAAAAGATATTTTTTAAAAACAGCACTTGGGATTCTCAAGCAGTTAGAGCAAGGATAAAAAAACATATTAAACATGAAATTAGTAAGCTAAATGGTTCTTTTATTATAGAAAGTGGGGAAGTTTTAACACTAGTTGTATCCTAGGGATCAATACCAAGATTGATTACTTAACATTTTATATATATTAATTATGTATAACTCTTCTACATGATGAAATGCTAATTAGATGGGAATAAACTAAAGAAAGTGGTCTCAAGGCTTTGAATCAAAATATATTTATAAGATGGTGACCTCAAAGGTATTAATTATAAGCTCATTAAAAAAAAATCTGCCTCTTTAATTCTTAAGAAAAAATCAGCTGCAAATTTGCAGTCATTTTGCTTCTGAGGCCAAAGAGAAAAATAAAACAAATAATAATAATAAAATACTACTATTAGATGTTTTCATAAAGGTATTGAAAATCAAACAGAGAGTATAACCTTGTTTTTCCACAAAAACATGATGCATTTGCCAAACCTGAATGGAAAGGACTCCTCAGCTGGACTCTGAGGCTATCTAGGCTTGAGTTCATCTATCTAGGTTCAATTCCTGGCTCTGCCACTTACAAGATGTATGACCCTAGTGCACAGGCTTCTCATTGCGCTGGCTTCTCTTGTTGCGGAGCACAGGCTCTAGGTGCGTGGGCTTCAGTAGTTGTGGTGCGTGGGCTCAGTAGTTGTGGCTTGTGGGGCCTAGAGCACAGGTTCAACAGTTGTGGCTCATGGGCTTAGTTGCTCCACGGCATGTGGGATCTTCCCAGACCAGGGATCGAACCCACGTCCCCTGTACTGGCAGGAGGATTCTTAACCACTGCGCCACAAGGGAAGTCCCCTCTGAAGAGTTTTAAGCCAAATAATTGGGTCAGGGGCTTCCCTGGTGGTGCAGTGGTTGAGGGTTCGCCTGCTGATGCAGGGGACACGGGTTCATGCCCTGGTCCGGGAAGATCCCACATGCCACGGAGTGGCTGGGCCCGTGAGCCGTGGCCGCTGAGCCTGCGCGTCCGGAGCCTGTGCTCCGCAATGGGAGAGGCCACAACAGTGAGAGGCCTGCATACTGCAAAAAATAATAATAATAATAATAATTGGGTCAAGAATAAGAGATAGGAAAATCCTGAATTCAGAGGTATGTTGACCTCCAGTTCAATATGGCTAGCCAAATGCTTGTGTTTCCTCTCATTCCCAATATCTCACTAGAATGATAGAGGAAATACAAACATAAAAATGACTGCAAGGCAAACATGGAAAGGAAATGGGGGTGTTGTTAGACCCCTGAAGAGTGAGAAATTATTGGAAGATATAAAGCAGGTTGATAGTGAAACCTACTAAGCCTAACAGACAACAGAAAAGACACTCGCTCCAAAATTAGCTTCCCAAAAGAACCCTGGAATGCCTCAAGATTAGAGATAATAGGATAGGGGAGAAATAGTGAGCTTTGAGCTTGGTAATTTATTAATAGTGGTGTAGTGAATATTACTGATTGCCTACAGCACTCATTTGCTCCTTCTTCCTAATGGAACCCCTATTTTGTTTCACTCCTCCCCCAAACAGGGCATATACCTCTGGGAAGACCAACCCTCTCAGCTTCAAGGGTGGGAGACTTTGGTCTAAGTGCAGTCTCATGTCTCATGTTCGGGAATAAGCATGTGACTCAGAAATGGCCAAGGAGACAAGTGGATATTTGCTGGATAGAAAAGTATGCAGACCTGATTGTCAAAGACAGACAACCTACAACAGAGGGTTAGGATGAAATTAACATTGTATATAGAAAAATCTGAGAAACCAACAGAATCTGGGCTTTTGATGACACTGTTGAACTTCTCAATCAGTTCTGAGGCACATCCTCTGTTTGGGTTTGCTCTTAGAGAGACAATATACTTCCTTATCGTTTAAGCCAGTTTCATTTGGGTGTTCTGTATTTGCAACTGAAAGCATTCTAATATGATATAAGTGGTAATAGCTATCTAATTCTTTTTTCTCAGAGTAAGTGATTATGGGCTTTGCTCCAGAGTAGAGTTTCTGAAGATGAAGACTCCCAGAAAAGATGCTCCCTGAGAAGTGGGACAGTAACCCCGCAAAGCAGTGGCTTCCACCTCTGTACCCAGAAGACAAGATATTGCAAACTCTAATAGGAAGTCTGCCCCGTCAGATGTTCTTACCTCCATACTCCCCCAAAACCAGTGGATCTAGGAAAAATATTTGCAAGTCATATATCTCATAAGGGATTAATATCCAGAGTATATAAAGAACTTCTACAACTCAACCACAACAAAAACACAAACAACCCAATTCAAAACTGGGCAAAGGACTTGAACAGACATTTCTCCAAAGAAGATATACAAGTGGCCAAAAAGCACATGAAAAATGCTCAGTGTTACTAGTCATTAGAGTAATGCAAATCAAAATCACGATGAAATATCACTTCACACACATGAGGATGACTATAACAAAGAAAATAATAAAATGGAAAATAACAAGTGTTAGGATGTGAAGACATTGGAACCCTGATGCACTGTTAGTAGGAATGTAAAATGGTGCAGTCACTGTGGAAAACTAGAGTGGTTCCTCAAAAATTTAACATAGAGTTACCATATGATCTAGTAATCCCAGTTCTGGGGATATACTCAAAAGAAGTGAAAGCAAATGGATAACTAATAAGAACCTGCTGTATAGCACAGGGAACTCTACTCAATACTTTGTAACGGCCTATATGGGAAAAGAATATATTAAAAAAAAAAGAGTCGATATATGTATAACTGATTCACTTTGCTATACATCTGAAACTAACACAACATTATGAATCAACTATACTCTAAAAAAATTTTTTTAAAAAAAGAACTGAAAGCAGACATTTGAACAGATACTTGCACATCAATGTTCATAGCAGCATTAGTCACAATAGCCAAGATGGAAACAACCTAAACATTCCATCAACAGATGAATGTATAAACAAAATGTATTATATATATACAATGGAATATTATTCAGCCTTAAATTAAAAAGGAAGGAAATTCTGATATATGCTACAACATAGATGAATATTGAAAACATTATGCTAACTGAAATAAGCCAGACACAAAAGGACAAATATTGTATGATTCAACTTATATAAGATACCTAGAAGAGGCAAATTCATAGAGACAGAAAGTATCATAGAGATTACCAAGGTCTTGGGAAGAAGAGACTAGGGAGTTATTTAATGGGTACAGAGTTTCTGTTTGGGATATTTTAAAAATTCTGGAAATGGATAGTGGTGACGGCTGCACAATATAGTGACTACACTTAATGCCACTGAATTGTACACTTCAAAATGGTTAAAATGGTAAATTTTACCACATGCTTATTTTACCACAATTACAAACAACAAGCAAATGAACAATGGACCCAGGGTTCTTGTAAAAGAATCTGCAGTCACTGTCAGCTAAAAAGGGAGCTCATTCAGGATAAGGAAAAACACCCTAGTTACCAATATAGATGAAACAGGGAGAATTTTAATTGTAATTCAAATCCCCAGAAAGTGGGTGATATAAAAGAACATAATGCTATAAAAAGTAAAACTAGTACATGGAAATCAAATATATCATTGCCAAAATTAAAAACTCTACCCTGGGCTCAACAGCTGAATGGAGACAGCTAAGGAGTGAATAGGTATACTGGCAGAGAAAGCAGAGGGATTTTCCCAGAATGCAATGCAAAGAGGCAAAGAGAAAAAAAGTACAAGAGAAAAGTGTAAAGACATGGGAGATATATCCACAAGTCCCAGAAAATGAGGAGAGATTGAAGAAAGGAGAGAAATAATCAAGGAAATTACAGAAGAAAATTTCCCTTAGTGGATACTTGAGTCTTCAGGTTGAAAGAAGGGCACATCAAGTACCAGTCAGGAGGAGAAAAACACGTTTAGACCTATCTTGGAAAGACGTATGACTTCTAAGTAAAAGAGAAATCTAAAAGCTTCCTGTAAGAGACAGGAAAGGAAAAGAATACCTATGAAGGACTGAGAAAAAAATGTGCGTCAGAATTTTCATCTGCCATAGTGAACGCCAGAAGACAATGGCACACTTCCTTCTAAATTCTGAGAGAAGAAAATTTTGAGCCGCAAATTATATACTTAGCCAAACAATCACTCATATATATGGGCAAAATAAAGGTGTTTTTAGATATGAAGGAACTCATAAAGTTTACAGTCCATGAACTTTGACCAAAATAATTACCTGAAGACAAATGAAAAAATGAACACAAGTAAAGGCTATGAAGAAAAAAATGATTATTAATAGAACCATTTTTTTTTAGATTTCATATATATGTGTTAGCATACAGTATTTGTTTTTCTCTTTCTGACTTATTTCACTCTGTATGACAGACTCTAGGTTCATCCACCTCACTACAAATAACTCAATTTCGTTTCTTTTTATGGCTGAGTAATATTCCATTGTATATATGTGCCACATCTTCTTTATCCGTTCATCTCTTGATGGACACTTAGGTTGCTTCCATGTCCTGGCTATTGTAAATAGTGCTGCAATGAACATTGTGGTACATGACTCTTTTTGAATTACGGTTTTCTCAGGGTATATGTCCAGTAGTGGGATTGCTGGGTCATATGGTAGGGAACCCTCTTGCACTGTTGGTGGGAATGTAAATTGATACGGCCACTATGGAGAACAATATTGAGGTTCCTTAAAAAACACTCATTGTGATCTTTTTAATGCACAAATAGTGTTTTTAAATTGTTTTCTTATAGAAAATAAAATACTATAAAAGTGAAGAAAGTAGAATAATGAGTCCCTTTGTAAGGGATTCATTACCCAGTTTAAATAGCCATTATTATTTCACCTAATCCTCATTTTTTTTGAGTATTTTAAAACAAATCCAAAACATCATATTGTTTCACCTATAAATATTTCGGTATGCACATTATCTGGTAACATTTTTCATAACCAACATAACATGACCATACCTAACAAAATTGACAACTATTTCTTAAACTCTGAGTCCATTCAGGCTGGGTGGATTATAAACAATAGGAATTTATTTCTCACATTTCTGAAGGCTCAGAAGTCCAAGATCATGGGACTGGCTGGTTTGGTGTCTCATAAGAGCCCCATTCTTCCTCGATGGCCTGCCTTCTCACTATAATCTTCACAGGGCAAAGAGCAATGGACCTTTCTAAGATTTCTTTTATAAGGGCACTAATCACATTCATAAGGGCTGCACCGTTGTGTCCTAATCACCTCCCAAAGGCCCCACCTCCTAATACCATCACCTTGATGTTTAGAACTTCAACATATAAATTGGAGGGGATACAAACATTAAGACCATAGCAATATTTAATACTCAGCCCATAATTAAACTTCCCAGAGGGTCTCAAAGGTATATTTTTACAGTTAGTTTGTTTGACTCAAGATCTAAATAAGGTTCTCACATTACATTTGATTGTTTTGTCTCTTAAACCTTTTTGGTTATGTAACAGTCCCCCTGCCATTATTTTTTCATGTCTTAGATTTTTCAACAACTTTACTGACGTATAATTACACCATACAATTTACCTGCTTAGAGTGTACAATTCAATGGTTTTTAGTATATTTGCAAAGTTGTGCAACTATCACCATAATCAATTCTAAAATATTTTAATCACCCTTAAAAAAATAAATTTTGTACCCCTTAACCATCATCCCCCAATCCTACCATCTGCCTACCAGTTGTAGGCAACCACAAATTATTTTTAGTCCTTATAGATTTGCCTATTCTGGGCATTTCATATAAATGGAATCGTACAATATTTAATCCATTGTGACGGGCTTCTTTCTCTTAGCATAATGTTTTCAAGGCTCACTGATGTTTTAGCAGTACTTTCTTTTTATTGACAAATAATATTCCATTGTATGGATATATTGTAGTTCATGTCATGAATTTTTTAAAAAACTGAGTCATTTATCTTCTAGATTTGTCCTGTAGATTTGCTGACATTTTGGGGGTTTTTTGTTTGTTTTGGCTGCCTTAGGTCTTTGTTGCTGCGTGTGGGCTTTCTCTAGTTTTCTCTAGCAGTGAGCGGGGGCTTTGGCTGATTGCTTTCTCTTGGTCTCAGTTAATCTGTGTTTCGGGGAGGGAGGGTGGTAAACTGATAAAGGGGTTTGACTAGATTAAGAATTAACATCATAGATAAGAATACTTCAGGTAATGTTGAATTTTTCCTGTCACATCATATCATGAGATGTAATGTCTGGTTGTTCCTTTTACGAATGTCAAAGCAATCAGAGGGTTAACGTGGCGACAGCTTGACTCCTCTACTATAAAATCCCTCATTAAATTTTCACTTTATGGCTTTAATATTCACTGACAAACATGTTGCTTAGGTCCATAGGGTTGCAAACTGGTGACTTTCTACTTCTATCATTCCTTCTGCATTTACTATTTAGACTTCTTCCATAAAGAACTTTCATCAATGGTTTGGTTATTCTGAAATAAAGTTTGAAAGGCAGAATAAATGCTGATTCTTTCTTTTTATTTATCAGTTTGCAGACGAGCTGGTGCCCTAGTAACCTTCTGTGGCAACCAGTGAGGTTTGTTATGTTTTATGTTATTAGGAAATTTTACATATCTGATATAATTGCAATGAATTGCAATTATTGTTCTTTTTCTGAAGTCTAGATTTTTTCCATTAGTTTTTGATAGCTTGCTTATTCTCTGGTACAATAAAATAATCCTGGTTTATCTAGATACATTTCTTACCACAAACTTCAATCAGCCATTTTTCCAAGAAGCCCAGGTTCCTTTTAGTTGAAAATCCACAATTTGGAAACTAGGGGTGCTCATTGCTACTGCATTGTTATTGCTTTTAGGTCTTTTCAGAATTAGGAAGGTTAGGACAGAGTTAGGAAGTACTCACTGGTTTTTGAAAGAAAAAATTCATAAATCATAAATTAAACTGATACATCCATTTCAAAGTTCAGATTACAGAGTGTTTACTTCTCTAGATTTATATGTCTTTTTTCTCCTAAAGTGAAAATCTTGGTTTCTAACATTAACATGATTATTTACTTTCTTTATCCTATGACAGACCTATAATAGTTAAAAAATAGCATTACCGGTATTATTTAAAACAATAAGACTACTGAGTGCAATTTAATATTTTTGTGGGTTTTGTTCTTAGGATATATCCTACTAGGGATGTAAACTCAAGATACTACACTTTAAAGTCACTTCTAGTAATGATTTTCTTTATGTGGGTTTAGCATCAACGTGATCTACAGTTATGGCCATTTGTTTTCAATTTTTAGGGACTTCTTTTTATTCTTTAGTAATTCAATTTTTATATCTAAAACATTTACATGGTTCCAAAGTTAAAACTATATAACAAAGTAATTTGACAAAAGTCTTGCATTATGCTTGCCTGCCCCCCTAAATGTTGTTTCTCTACATAGGCAACACATTTTATTAGTTTTTTATTTATAACTAACTGCTTTAAAAATATGATATACATATTTATGCCCCCCTTACACAAAGTATTTAGGCTACTGTAAAGTGTTCTACATCTTACTTTCTTCATTTAAAATATATCCTAGAGATAACCTATATAATGTACAGAAATCCTCATCGTTCATTTGTACAATTGCATGGTTAAGAGAGATCTTTTTAAAATATAAATGAGACCATGGGATTTATCTGCTTAAACCTTTTTAAAGGTTCCCCAATGCACTTAGAATTAAATCTAAACTCTTGACCATAGTTCTCAAAGCCTTGTCTTATCTGGACGGCTAATAACTTCAAACTCATTTCATTCTCTGCCCCCTGTAGCCCACTGTTTCTCTTGGATATATTCTTAAAGTGAAATTGCCAGATCACATGATATTTCTGTGTTTAATGTCTTGAAGAACTGCTAGACTCTTTTCCACAGTGGCTGCAACATTTTACATTACTACTGGCAGTATATATAGGTTCCAATTTCTGCACATCTTTACCAACACTTATCATCTGTCTTTTTGATTATAGCCATCCCAGTATGTGTGTGAAGTGGTCTTATTTATTTTTGACTGCATGAGTTGTTAATTTGTGAGAGAGGTCTCTTAAATTCTCCCACTGTGATTCAATAAGTTACAGTTCTTTATCAAAGAGCTATATACTCTAGGCATTATACTAGGTGTTGAGTGATAAACATGTTTCCCTTCTACACAGTACTGACATTGAACGTCATCAAAAATTTGTGATTTAATAGTAAAAAGGGCACAATGGTGTTAAAGTGATAGAAGATAATAAATTGAGTATGTTCTCAAAGGATATCCTTGGGACTACTAGGATTAGCATTATTTGGGAAATCTTAGAAATGCAAATTTTCAGGCCCTAGCTCAGATGTGCTGTAAGAAAAACACTCTCAGTGTAAACTTTTATATCTAGTGAAATAGGCTTTGAAACTGAGGGTGAAATTAAACTATTTTCAGATAAAGAAAAGCTTAAAAAAACCACTGCCAGAGGACTGACACAACAAGAGATGCTAAAAGAAGTTCTTCAGGCTGGAAGAAAATGGTATCAGATGGAAGTATGAATCAATAGGAGGAATGAAGAGTGCCTGAAATGGTAAATATGTAGGAACATATAAAAGGTGATTTTTTATCTCCTTTTAACTTCTGTGAAAGAAAACTGACAGTTTAGAGGAAAAACAATGATATTATTGTGGAAATTATTACATAAGTAGATATAAAATGAATAGCAACAATAGGTCAAAGGATGGAAAAATTACTGCTGTAAGATTCTTACTTTTTATGTGAAGTGGCACCATATTATCTTTAAGTAGACTGTGATAAACTAAGAATACATATTTCAATGACTAGAGCAAACATTTAAAGAATTATATAAAGAGATATAGCTGTAAAGCCAATACTGGAATTAAAATGGAAAAATTAAAAAAAAGAATTTCTTATAAAACTAAATATGTATCTATCCAGTTCCACTCCTAGCTATATACTCAAGAGGAATGAAAACATGTCCACAAAAAGACTTGCAGAAAATGTTAATAGCAGCTTTAATGAAAATAAATGAAGACTAGGAATAATCAAAATGATCATCAACAATTATAGTATATTTATACAATGGGATACTATTCAGTAATAAAAAAGAACAGACTACTGATACATACAACAACATAATTGAATCCAAAAAGCACTACGTTGAACAATAAAAGCTGGACATCAGACACTGTATTATTCCTATAAAGTTCAAGTGATAGAAATCAGAACAGAAGTTGCTTATGAGGGATGAAGATTAACTGGAACACAAGAGAATGATTCTGGGATGAAGAAACTGTTCTATATCTTGACTGGAGTGCTAATTACATAACTGTATCTAATTATAAAACTCATCTAATTGCAAACTTAACACCTGTGTGTTTCACTGTTGGTAAAATTTACTTGAGTGAAAAAACATTTTTAAAAATTCACGAAATTCAATTAATGTAATCCATTACACCAACAAGCTAAAGAACAAAAAGCACATGATCATATCAATTGATGCAGAAAAAACATTTCCTGAAATCCAACACTCATTTGTAATTAAAAATAAACAACAGGGCTTCCCTGGTGGCGCAGTGGTTGAGAGTCCGCCTGCCAATGCAGGGGACGCGGGTTCGTGCCCCGGTCCAGGAAGATCCCACATGCCGCAGAGCGGCTGGGCCCATGAGCCATGGCCATTGAGCCTGCGCGTCCGGAGCCTGTGCTCCGCAACGGGAGAGGCCGCAACAGTGAGAGGCCCGTGTACCGTAAATAAATAAATAAATAAATAAAATAAATAACAAAACAAAAACCTCTCAACAGGGGCTTCCCTGGTGGCACAGTGGTTGAGAGTCTGCCTGCCGATGCAGGGGACACAGGTTCGTGCCCCAGTCCAGGAAGATCCCACATGCCGTGGAGCGGCTGGGCCCGTGAGCCATGGCCACTGAACCTGCGCGTCCGGAGCCTGTGCTCTGCAACGGGAGAGGCCACAACAGTGAGAGGCCCACGTACAGCAAAAAAAAAAAAAAAAAAAAAACCTCTCAACAAAGTAGAACTAAGGAAACTTCCTCAACTTGGTAAACAACACCTTTTAAAAATCTATATCTAACATCATACTTAATGGTGAGAAACTAGATGATTCTCCCCAAAGATTAGGAACAAGGCAAGGATGTCCTCTACAGTCAATCCATTTCAAGGTAGTTCTGGAAGCCCTAGCTATTAGAATAAGACAAGAAAAGGAAATAAAAGGTATACACACTGGCAAGGAAGGAAAAAAAAACTGTCTTTGTTGGCAGATGACATAATTGTCTACGTAGAAAATCAGAAAGAATCAACAACAACAACAAAACTTCTGGAACTAATAATTATTATATTGCTATAATCAACTTTTCAGGATACAAAGGTAATATACAAAATTCAATTGATTTCTATATTCAGCAGTGAAAGGTAAATTTGAAATTAAAAACATAATACCAGTTACAGTAGCAACCCCCAAAATGAAATGATTAAATATAAATCTAACAAAATAAGTACAAGGTCTATGTAAGGAAATCCACAAAACTCTGATAAATGAAATCAAAGAAGCACTAAATAAATGGAGAGATAGTCCATGTTCATGGAGAGTTACTGTCAAGATGTCAGTTCTTCCCAACTCGATCTACAGATTCAAAGCAATCCCAATCAAAATCCCTGCAACTTATTTTGTAGATATTGACAAACTGATTCTAAAGTTTACATGGAAAGACAAAAGATCCAGAATAACCAAACAACACTGAAGGAAAAGAAGAAAGCCAGAAGACTGACACGACCCAATAGTAATACTTACTATAGAAAGATAAATACCATATGATTTCACTTATATATGAAATCTAAAAAACAAAACAAATGAACAAACAAAACAAAACAAAGCCCATAGATACAGAGAAAAGACTGGTGGTTGCCAGAGGGGAAGGGGGTGGGAAATGGGTGAAATGGTGAAATGGGTAAAGGGGATCAGGAGGTATAAACTTCCAGTCATAAAATAAATAAGTCATGGGGATGTAATATACAGCATGGGGGCTATAATTGAAACTGAGCAGGATACTGCAGGGCCTTCCCAGGGGAAGATCCCCTGTATCCATCTGCCTCTTGTATGTAGAAAAGCTTTAGCATCCTAAGCCTTCGCCAAGTTCCAAAGAGCAAATTTAACCAGAGAAGTAAGAAAATGCAGAAAGAAAGGAAAATAGTCAAGCAAGACAAAATAAAGTAGTTTAGCCATAAAACAAAGTCAAAGACCTTTAGTTCCTCCTCAAGGGCTATAGATAATATCTTGAGCCATATCCTTGAGTTGTTTTGCAGATACTAAAATCCCCACCGGGTGAAAGGAGTTAACTGCTGGTCACTACTACATAGACCCCAGACCAGTTGGAGCCAGAAAATTGATAACTGAGATTCCTGAAACACCACCCTGTTACCTCATCACCAGCCAATCAGAAGGATATACCTGAGCTGTTCACACACCCTGTGATCCTCTCCCTCACCTTGCCTTTAAAAGCCCTTCCCTGAAAGCCATCAAGGAGTCTTTTAAGCATGAGCAGCCCATTCACCTTGCTTGGCTTTGAAATAAATGCTATACTTCCTTTCACCACAATCTGGTGTCAGTAGATTGGCTTTACTAAGCATTGGTTCAATAACATAGTCAATAATATTTATTGCAAATTTGAAAGTTGCTAAGAAAGTAAATCTTAAAAGTTCTCATCACAAGAAGGTAAAAAAAATCTTGAATCAGATGCTGTCCAGCCCCTGGATCTGAGGTCTGATTGTCTTTCTAAATCTCCATTTTCTCATGTGTAAAATGTAAATAATAATACTGATCTTTAAGGATCGTTGGGAGAATAATATGAAGTGCTATATACGAAGATATTTAGTAAGCAGTCTCTTATTCCACAATTATTTACTGAGCAACTTTCTAGCCTCAAGGAACATAGCAAGATGAATAAGGCCCTGCCCTTCTGGAGAAAGACAGTAATCACATAAACAAGTGAATATCCAATATTATCTCAAGTAGTACTAAGTACAATGAAGAAAACCAAGTCAGGTGTGGTGGAGGTGAGATCCACCTTCAGGAGGGAAGGGCTTGCTACCCAACTGAGGGAGTGTGGTCAGCTGATGGCCTCCAGCTGTGTGCCCCTTCAGGACCTGCCTCAGCTGCAGAGAGATGCCTCCCCGAAATCTCACTGTTCCTGGGGCAGCCTCCACCTGGAACTAAGCAAGATAAGCTGGAAAAGCCTAGTCATTTTGGCCCCTAGGCCATCTCTGATGGGCAAAACCGGTTCCCAAGCTCCCCAAATCACAGTTCCATTTCTTCCTCTGCCCAGTCCTACTTCCACCCTCTCCTCTGCACTGGCGTTGATTCCTCTTAAATATCTTGCATCCCAAACTCCATGTCTGTGTCTACTTCCTTTTGGAGAACTCAACCTGACAACAGGGTGGGAGGAAATAGAGCACTTGTGAGTTTGGGTAGGGGGTCAGGGAAAGACTTTTAGTGCAGGTGACATTTGAGCAGAGCCCAGAATGAAGTAAGGGCAGGAACAATGAGAGCATCTGGGGAAGACTGGTACAAAGCGCAGCCACATGTGCAAAGGCCCTAAGGAAGGAAGGGCCAGGAGCAGTGCGGTCAGAGTGGAGTGGGTAAGGGGAGAGTAGTAGTAGATGAGGTCAGAAAGAGGACAGAAGCCAAGATCACATGGGTTGTTGAATCATAAAAACTACTGGCTTTTATTCTGAGTGAAATGGGAAGCCATGTGGGTTTAGAATTGGCAAGTCACGTGATATGTCCTATGTTTTAAATGGAGCACTCTGGCTGCTGTGTGGACAATGGGTTGGGGGAGGGGGGACCAGAGGAGTAGAGGAAGCAGGGAGACAATTTAGGAGAGTATTACATGACCAGTTACCTGCTAGGAAGTAGTAGTCATCATTGTAATACAGTAGTAATACAGTAATTATAATAGTAGTTGCGGTCACAGTGGTTGGTAGGGAGTTTCCTTAATCCCACAGCACTGGGTTGCCATGTGGTATTTGCATGCTGCTCATTTGCACATGGGTCATCTGCATAAGGGCTCCCATGATGCAGTGGGTGTGTTAGACTGGACCTTTAGTGATCTTAGCCCCACACGCAGCTACTTCCATCTCTAGCTATGAGAGGACACTCTGTATCCAAATACTCAGTGTACAGATTCTGGTCTCAAGCTTTGTGAGTACTGATTTCATTTTCCAGAAATTTTTATCACCCATTTCAGCTGCCATACCATCTTCTTTAGTAGAGGGCTGAGCAGAGTATGTTTTCTTCAACAGAGCAGCTGTAAACCTCAGCTCTAGGGAGGCTGGGTCTGTCTTTCTCTGCCTTCTCTGCCTTCTCAGACTCTGTATCCTTTTCCTCAGATTTCTCTTTGGCCACAGGAGCTACTACGGGTTGGAGAGGGCTGGAGTCCTGCTTGGAGAGGGTTCTTGAGGCCCTAGCTCTGGAGGAAATTCAATAATCGACTAGACTGAGTGATGTGTTTAGGACGCCGAGGCTGAAACAAACTATAATTCACATTCCCTAGGTGCCCTACTCTGTAATAAAGCCTGAGTGTCAGACAGCCCAGCCAAGAGCTAACATATCTGTTTGCACTAGTCTTGTGCTAACTGAAACATGTCAGAAAAGGAAAACATTTACCCAACTGTCTAATGCAAAGGGGTTCTCTTCAGCCAAATGAAGAATGATCACCTATACGTGGCTATATGAGTGTGTTAAATGTTAATATCTAAAAAAGTGTTGATCCACTTAAAAACAAAGAAGACTCACTATAAAACTACAGTAATCAAGACAGTGTGGTATTAGTGAAAGAACAGACAAATATATCAATGGAATACAATAGAGAGCCCAGAAATAGACCCACATAAATAAAGTCAACTGATTTTTGACAAAGCAGCAAGGCAATACAATGGAGAAAAGACAATCATTTCAACAAATGGTGCTTGGAACAATTTAACATCCACATGCAAAAAGATGAATCTAGACACAGACTTTATACCCTTCACAAAAATTCACTCAAAATGTATCACAGGCTTAAAACTATATAACTCCTAGAAGATAACCTAGGAGAAAATCAAGATGAACTTAGTTTAGGTACAACACAAATGCACAATTCATGAAAGAAATAATTGATAAGCTGGACTTCATTAAATTAAAAACTTCTGCCATGTGAAAGACACTCAAGGGAAAGGGAAGTCAATCCACACTGGGAAAAAATATTTGTGAAAGGCATACTTGATAAAGGCCAGTTATCCAAAATATACAAGGAACTCTTCAGTGCAACAGTATGAACACAGCCTAATTAAAAACGGGCAAAAGATCTGCACAGGTACCTCTCCAAAGAATATATAAGGATGGCAAAAATGCATGTGCTCAACATTACCTGTCATTAGAGAATTGCAAATTAAAACAATAATGAGGCTGACTACACCTATTAGAATAGCCAAAATCCAAAAACAAAACAAAACAAACAAACAAAAAAAACCTGGTAATAGCAAATGCTAATGAGGATGCAAAAAGTAACAGGTACACTTATTCAAAATGGTACTTTGGAAGATAGTTTTGCAGTCTTACAAAGGTAAGCAAAGCCTTATCATAAAATCCAGCAATCATGCTCCTAGTTAGTTACACAACTGATTTGAAAACTTATGTCCACACAAAACCTGCATGTAAATATGTATAGCAGCTCTACTCAGAAGAGCCAAAAGTTGGAAGCAGTCAAGATGCCCTTCAAGAGACAAGTCAACAAACAAACTACGGCATACCTAAACAATGGAATATTATTCAGCAATAAAAAGAAATAAGCCATCAAACATGAAAAGACAGAGATGAATCTTAAATGCGTATTGCCAAGTGAAAAAAGCCAGTAGCAAATGCTACATTCTGTAATAATGCCTTATATGACATTCTGGAAAAGGCAAAACTATAGAGAAGGTAAAAATTATCAGTGGTTCACAGGAGCTTGAGGGGGAGAGGAGGGATATCTGAATAGATGAAGCATAGGGGACTTTTGGGGGCAGTGGGGGCTTTAGTTGTTAAAATTATAGTCCATGACGGTATGGGTTAATAATCCTGATACTGCTATACTTACATATTGTAACTGAGCAATTAAGGAAATGGATGGCAGATGGTAGAAGTCCAGACAGATAAGCAAGGGAAGAAAGCTAGAATGATCCATGTGGTAATAGATTTGAGTCAGAGACATCAGTATGAACTCATGTGTAGCTTAATATAGATATAAATAATTACATATAGAAATATTTATTATATGTGTATATACACAGATTATCTACACACATATATTTCCTTGTTCAGTCAGCTGAGAGGGTCTAGAAACAATGATACCCCAGTAGCAACAAGCATATCTAGTGCTCAAATGTTGGTTTTTAACACCATTCTCCAATCAAAGGAAGCAGAGCTCTTTAGAGAAATGACTCATTCTAGGACCAGAACAGGAAATATGCAAATGAGACTGCAGCATCTTATAGTGTCAGAAAGTAAGGAAGTGCTACAAAAAATCCACAATACCACAATAATGGGTGTTTGGAAAAGGGACACCAGGGCCAAGTAAAATATCTCCAAACAGCCAAAACTGAATCAATTTAAGCAACAAAATAAGTAAGGTACTATTGGATTATAACCCAAAGTATAAAATAAATATCCATGAGCCCATACTGATATAAATAAGTGATTGAATTAATTAATAAGAAGAGACAAATCTTCCTTTCAGAACAATTCAAAATAAATTGTGTAGGTATTCCAACCTTAAAGAGGTGAGCATAACTCCCCATTCTTTATGTGTGAGCAGTATATAGTAACTTTCTTCCAAAGACTACAACGTGGAAAGGGGGAAAAGAGTAACTTTACAATTGAGAAACCTGATACCCCTCAAAACCGTCAAGGTCATCAAAAATAAGGAAAGTCTGAGAAACTGACACAGCCAGGATGAGCTTATGGAGACAAGACAACTAGATGTAATGTGGTGTCCTAGATGGGATTCTGAAATAGTAAAAGGGCATTAGATAAAAACTAAGGAAATCTAAATAAAGTATGGACTTTAGTTAATAATGATGTATTTAATGATTCATTAATTATAACAAATGTACCATATTAATGTAAGATGTTAATAATAGAGCAAACAAGGCGGTGACTATATGGGATTTCTGTACTATCTTTGCAATTTTTTGTAAATCTGGAAATTTCTAAAAAATAAAAATTATTGAAAATTTTTGAAGGTTTTATATCTACAGTTAGAAAATTTTAAATATCCTTCTAAATAACATTTGGGTAAAAGAGAAAATGGAAAGAAAAATTACAAATACTTTAGAAATATACAACATAAGTACATTATACCTGAGAAGCTCTGCAATATGGATTAAGCAATATGCAGAGGAAAATTAATATTTGTAGCCTTAAATGTAGCCTTTAGAAAATAATAAAGTTTGAAATAAACTGAGCACAGAATTGAAGAAAAATAGTAATGTAAAGTAATAAATGAATAAATAACATAAAATTAAAAAGTAATATAAAGAATATAAATGGAAGGAAAAATTAAATTTTTATTAAGTGTATAAGATCATTGGGGTCTTGATCAATAAAACTATGTTCCTGGGCTTCCCTGGTGGCGCAGTGGTTGAGAGTCCGCCTGCCGATGCAGGGGACACGGGTTCGTGCCCCAGTCCGGGAAGATCCCACATGCCGCAGAGCGGCTGGGCCTGTGAGCCATGGCCGCTGAGCCTGTGCGTCCGGAGCCTGTGCTCCACAACGGGAGAGGCCACAACAATGAGAGGCTTGCGTACCACAAAAAAATAAATAAATAAAAAATAATAATAAAATAAAACTATGTTCCTAAAAACCAATAACTATAGGCAACTATAATTTTTTTAAAAGGAACTACAAAAAAATACCATTTAAGGATGAGAAATACTTAATGACAGGTATAGGAAAGATTTTTGAAATTATAAGAGAATTATCTATATTATTTCTATCCATAAATTTGAAAACTTAGGAAGTTTATTAGTCAAAACTGATTTGGATACAAATGACAGACACTCATTTCAAAATAGCTACAGCAAAAAAGATACTATATTGATTCATATACCTGAGAAGTCCATAGGATAGTGCTGGTTCCCAACATGGCTGGATCCAAGGGCTCAGTGTCATAAGACTATCTCTCTCCCCACTGTATCCCTCAGCTCAGCTTATCTCTCAGTTCATGTATCTCTCTCCATGTATCAGAGAAAACGGACATCTACAGCCACAAAATTTCATCTTCCTAGTTTAAAAACCAAAGTAGAAAAAGAAAAATTCCCCTCTCTGATGTCTTATATCAATCCAGGAGAAGATTCTGATTGGCCCTGTTTGGATCTTTTGTCCACCCCTGTGATTGAGTGTTCCAAGAATGACATTTCCTTAATTTGGTAAAGAGAATCAGAAAACTCAACACCATATTTAGTGATGAATCATTAGAAGCATTTCTGTTAGAGAAACAAGAGAATGAACTCTGTCACCACTATCTTTGAACACTGTACTATAGTTCATAGTCAATGTAATAAGACAAGAAAAGGTAAATATCTTGGAAGAAATAAACTGTTATTAGTTCCAAATATCTAACTTTGAAAAATCTAAGAAAATTAACTTAAAAAAAATTTAATGACATAGCAAGATTCAAGACAGACAATACAAAACTCATTAGTTGTCCTACATTAGCAATAACCAATAAGAATATAAAGTAAAGTCAATTCTTCAGACTCAGGATTGGCCACCAGAACAAAATACAGACAAATATATGTTTAATGAAAACTAATATTTGAAATGGAAGCATAAGAGCCTCTATTTACCTCACCACCACCACCAGTATCTCTTTCCCCATCTGCCATACTTTAACTTGTCACCAGAACCTCATTGGGAATTATCTTGTTAAATCTCTACCCTCTTTGACATGGAGGGATCCCTACAATATTCACAGTACATTCTATTTCTATTCAACTGTACCATTATTTTTTATATCAGAATTATTTGTGTGTGTATCTTATTTCCTCTATAGATGATCAGCAACTTCCTCTTTGTGTGCCATCCCCACAATATTTTGGGTGCAGTAGATACACCATGATTATCAACTTGAATTGATAATTCAAGATGGTATGAGTAAGAAAGAAGGAAATGGAAAACAAACTAATGAGGAGTGGAATGATAAGGGTCAGAAAAGGTTGGTGGAGACAAGTCATTTGAGCCTCTCTTATGCATTCCTTTCTCTGGGTAAATCATCATTATCTGAATTCCTTAAATTTCAAAATGATAAAAATTCTAGAGCAGAGAATTCAGTATTTAGGGAATTGCTGGTGAAAATATTAGGAAATATTCCCCATACAAAATAGCCAAAGTATGGAGGGCTTCCTGATTTTTTGAAGACTTGAATTTAATTCTTCCTTTCCCATTCTCCACTAATTCTACCAAATATCCCTTTCTCTCTCCTTGGCCTCACCTCTATTTTGCTTTTATTCTCTTCTGTTTTCCCACCCTCTTTCCTTTCTTCTCTTCTAAATCTAGAAGGTTCTCCCTTCTCTTCCATTAAGCCTGGTGTCAAAGGGGGCTGAGGAAGCCCTGGTTTTGTGTCTAACTCAGTCATGTCCTCTGTGGTATAGGAATGAAGGAGTCAGAAGCGGTCAAGTATTTACTGAGTGCATTCCATGTTTGGAAAGAGTGAGCACTGGGGAATTAAATAGAACTGGGTTGCAATCAGGCTCCACACTTATAATCTGTGCACCTCAGTGTTCTCATCAGGAAAACAAAGACGATACTAGCAGCTCCCATAGAGAGTTGTTCTATGGATTAAATAAGATATTGTTTGTACAATGTCTAGTTCAAAGTAGGCACTCAGCAAATAATAACTATTAGGGAACTAAGGTTGAAAACCAAGGAAGGGAACAGAAAGCTCATACTCCAGTTTTTTCTCCCACTTTCCTCCCCTCTAGCCTAAATTCATAGGAGTGTGGAGAGGAAAGAAGGCTGGGAGGCGAGGGTACAGGCAAAACAATACTAAACCTTAAATCTCAATCCCTAATTTAGCTACTGAATCAAAATTAAAGACATCGTGATGACAGCTTATATTTCATATACTGGATTTATCGTTTATTCCAGAGAAATTACCTAAGCAGTAACATTGTATTTGGAATACAAATCTCAAAGAGGAGAATGCTCTTAGACAAAAATTACAGCAAAACTGACACACCCCAATTACTCACAGGCTTCTCAAGAGAAAAAGAAATCTGGTGATGTTATTCCTGCCCTTACCCACTCGAATATCAATACAGTTTCAAATTCTCAGAGGGTAATAAAAGCTCTTGTCTTTCACACAATAACTAACAAAGCAAACTCCCCAAAACCCATGGGGGTACTGTGGTTGAGGGGGAAGGAGCAATTTTATCTAAATAATGAATTTTCCAAACATTTAATATTTGTTCTGCATAAAAAGTATGAATGCCTGTTGTAGATCATTTATTCCTAGTGGTAAGTAATTGCAATTCATTTGGAAAGCATCTTCAAAGCAGGTAGACACATTTTTCAAAACACCATTTGACTATATAATTACTGCTACACTTATAAGCATTCCTCTGAAGAAAAACAAAAGGGGGGGGAGCAAGTTTCACTACAGTCCCCTAAGAAAATGTTCACTTCTCTCTGTTATCACTCAGCCTTGGCCATATCTGATTTCAGTGTTAGTGAATCTACTGCACTTTTAAGTAATAAAGAAAAGAACACATTCTGGTCACTGCTAAAAAGAAATTTCATCAGTTTTCCTGTTAGTATGAGTCACAGTAGAGAAGAATTTGATGATTTGCAAGAAGAAACCACAGTTCACTAATAAGCACTCCAAGCCTTTAGGACACAAGAGAATGGAATCAGCAACAAATTTTACTCTAAGTTTTTTCTTTGAGCGCCTACTGTGTACTAGCACTCTTCTAAGATTTGTGAATACTCCTTTTAAAAATACAGGATATAGTATCTGACCTTAAGGAATGCTTAATTTGAAATTTTCTTCACAACAAATCAGCACTCAAAGAAAGAAAGAAATCAGCATTCTTTGAATCCTCTAATGTTGAGACTTAAAAAAGCAATCCAAAGAGCTCAGCCTTCATTCACCATTAGAACAAGGATAATAATAACATTAATACCCAAATTTCACCAGCTCCAAGCCTCCCATTGGCTTGACCATGGGAAGTCCAATTTCTTAGAATCTCCCCTTTAAAGTCATTTCCTAGAGTCTGCAAAGCTACCTACAAACATACACAAACATCCACAAACACTGAGCTGGGGAACTCAGAAGGGAAAGACACCATAGCAAAGTTGTTTGAGCCTCAAAGTGTTAAGTGGTTAGTCCAGCAAACTCTTTCATTTGTCACCTTATTAGCAGTTTCGGCACTGACAGTTCACCAAGGGTGTCACGCCATCCTGCCAATGCTGGACATCTAGTCACCTAAAACTGACCTTGAAAAATGAGAGGGAGTTGGGAATGTTCCACAGTAAAGTTGTTCAGTCCCCAAATCGTTCTGGACAGCTCACTCACAAGTTAGAAACAGCCATTTTCCTTGGAGCCCTTACTCACCAGGCTGGTAAGGTCAGGATTTTGGTAGCAATCCCTATGGTGCACCAGGAGCAACCACCCCATAAAACACTATGGCCTTGCTGCTGGGTTTGGCTTTGCTATGGCAGCTTCCTTCTTCCCTTATGGTGACTTAGTGCTCCAGTGCTCCAGTCATTTCTCCCTGTTGTCGGGCTTCTGTGTCCATCAGGCATGCTGCCTGAAGCCAGGGGTGTCAGGATCCAAGTCTTGTGTTCCAGGACGTTCCTTGGCCCCTGTGCAAATCAGTGTCTGGCTTTCCTAACAGAATCACCTGAGCCCCACCTCTGGCCCAGCCCAGAAGCTCTGTAAGGCCAACACTGGGAATATCACTACCAGATGGGTGATCATAAATGACAGACCAATGTTAATGGTAAGGACACTGAAAATGTAAAAAGCCTTCTTGGTACAAAATGATATTTTTACCTATCAGTTACCCAGTTCAAGGAGGGCAGAGGTGGTTGTGTGTGATTAGATGGCTATTTAAAGTAAGTAGTGCAAGAGAAACTTATTATGAAGTCCACAAGAATTAATATTTTGCTTACAACTTTTCTTTTCTCAAAAAATTAAAATATTTTGGGCTTCCCTGGTGGCGCAGTGGTAGAGAGTCCGCCTGCTTATGCAGGGGACACAGGTTCGTGCCCCGGTCCGGGAAGATCCCACATGCCGCGGAGCGGCTGGGCCCGTGAGCCATGGCCGCTGAGTCTGCGCATCTGGAGCCTGTGCTCCGCAACGGGAGAGGCCACAACAGTGAGAGGCCCGTGTACCGCAAAAAAAAAAAATTAAAATATTTTATTTCAGAATATTATGTACTCAGAACCAGAAAGCAAGCAGCAATATACCGGAAATAATCTGCTTAAGGGATTTGAAAGATTGAATATAGCAATTTGGACATATTTTAGTTTCCAAGGCCCAGAAAGATAGAGGAGATGATAGGTAATGTTTATTGAGCAGTTTCTATGTGTCAAACATGGTGCTAAGTAATTTACATGCATTGTCTCACATGATCAAACAATGCCTTGAGGTAGCTACTATTATGATCTTCACTCTACAGATAGGAAAACCGAGATTAAGAAAATGTTCCAACATTCTAAGCTAGTAAGAGGTGGAACTGGGATATGAACACTGGGCCTCTGATTCTGACACCTCTGTGCTCACCGCCTCCCCCGTGGCTTCATCATGGGTTTGGCTGCCAAATTTGACTTCTAACCCCATTTCTGCTCCTAAAGGGTCACTTAACCCCACTACCTGTCTGTAAAATGGAAGAATGAGAATTTCTGAGCTAACATTTGCAAAGACTCAATGCAACATTATCATTACATAAGAGGGCAGAGTTCATCCCTCATGAGAAGGATGAGGGAGTCAGAAGACCCTCCGGCTGCAGAATCCAGCTCTGGGGCACCATCAACGATGCCCAGGCACATCTGAAGAGGGGCAGCACTGTTACCAGGTGTAGTGATAATGTGATTTGAGGCTTGAAAATAATGTGGGCACTCTAGTCACACTGCTGACCTCAGACGACCACTGACTTCCGACAAGGAGGTTCAGACACACTGGATTTACTTTCATTCTTACCCAGACTATTTTTACCTTTGTCCAAAACAGCTCAAGTCAGGAACACCAGGATTATCTGCTTCTTTCATTGTCATAAAAGTTGTCTCAATTACCAAAGCTGATTATTTTCCACAGATGCTCTCATGCTTCTTATCACAGTGTGTCAGAACACAAAAGCTCAGAGGCCCCTGACTATTTGGCAATCTCTTTTCTAAGGCTTGGATTCCCCTTTAAATGATACAGATACAGCTAGTCTATGAAGTATCTATTCTATCTTCAGTTTGAAATTGTTACCGTCACAGAAGTTTTGTTATTAGGCTCTCCATCTATACAGGCAGCTGGACACAGACGCACTGCAGGTAGCTACCTATGGAGCTTTGTGCTTTTGATGAAGTGTAATAAGGTAAGAGGAAGAGGGGAATGGGTTGAGCCCTTAGCCAAAGGACTGAGCATTCCAGCCAGCTGATGTCCTGGTATCACTTGCCCTGAAAGGTGACTGCAACAGAAGAGAGCCATCTGCTACAGTCTGCCTGTTTAGGAAAGCCCAGTCTCTCTCCATATCCAGTCCATTCTGGGTTGAGCACTGATACTGAATATTTATCACTGAGTCCCTATATGCCAGTTCATATTTAAATCCATCATTTGTTAATTGATTGCTATTGTCATTTCTATTGTAAATCAACATAAGTAATTTCCATGTGTGGGTTTGTTAGTATCTTATTCATTGCCCATGGACCTGGAAATCAATGGAAACCAAGTAGAGTTCCCTCTTTTCAGCTTTAATTGTAGGTAGTTTCCATTGGTCTCTCCTGGATTTTCAGGGTTCTGTTCACAGGATTGCCTCATTTTCCCTTAGACTAGACTTCCCTGATGGCATCATCAACATAATGTCAACATATGTTGAGTACTTACTATGCTTGTGACATTGTGTAACTAATACACATATACTTCACATGAATGACCTCACTCAATTCTATAAGGTTATTATCATTATCATTACCTCTATTTTATAGTTGAGGAAGTTGAGTCATAGAGAAGCCTCCTGCCCACAGATCACAAAACTAGAGAGGGCTGGAGCTGGAATTTATGCCCATGTGTGTGTGACTCCAAATTCTGAGCCCTAAAGAGCCCCACCATTTACACTCCTCCCTGACTAGGACCGAAAAAAAACTTCATTTCTACCAGTTTCACTAAACAGTGGCCCAATGAATGGCTCTCTCTGGGGGCAGGTTACAGGCTATTTACTAAATTATAAAAACATGAATTTAGTCTAAAGTGAAGGACAGCTACCCAAATGTGGTAAGTCTAAGTGATTGTCTAAATTAATCAGTTTCAGAAAAAACTGAGCTGCTTTGTAAGGGAAAACAGTTGGTGGGAGGAAATATGGGTCTCTTCTTTTTATTCTTTTCTGTGTGCCATTGGGTAAGTCACTTAGCTTCTCTGTGTTTCAATTCCTAGAATTGGACTGGATACAGCTTAAAGCAGTGTTTTTCAAACTGCATCTCACAAGCCATTAGTGGGTTATGAAATCAACATAGTGAGCCACAACCATTATATTTTAAGACATTAAACACAATAGAAGAGTAGAGCATAAATATATATTTTTTATTTTCTACTATTCTAGTACTATAAATAGTATAGCACTAATACTATAAATATATTTATATATATATTGTTCAACATGACTCCATGAATGATAAGAAACCAAGGTAATACAACTAACCTCATGATATCAGCTCTGCATGTCATAACTTCTCAATATATAGGCAAAATCCTCATGAGATACTGGGTATATTCTTCTGATCTCATTTGCTTTGAAGCTACACTTCTCTTGTTTGCTCAGATAGGGCTTAGAAATCTGTATATTATTAATGATGGACAGCATACATACAAAAAATGTAAAATTCATAAGTGTATGGCTTGAAGAGTTTTAACGTAGTAAACATATGATAACTAGGTAACTAATCATATCAAGAAATAGAACATACTAACATACCAGAATCCCTCTCACGTTCTTTTCCCAGACTCTACCTCTTTCCAACAAGGTGAGCCAATATCTTGACTTTGAACAGTATAAATTGGTTTTGCTTTTTTTTTTTTTTTTTTGAACTTTATATAAATGAAACCATACAATATATACTTTCCTGTGTCTGGCTTTCTTTGCTCAACATCATGATTGTGAAATTTATGTTGTCACTATATTTGTGGTTTGTTCATTCTTTCCAATTAAGGAGTGTTACAAATAGTGCTGAAATGATCTTATACGTCTTTTGGTGCACATATATATGTATTTCTGTTGGGTAAATATATAGGAATGAAATTGTTGGGTCTGAGGGGAGAGCTCTTCAGATGCTGACCATGCTGGCACCCTGCCTGGTCTTGGACTTCCAGCCTCTAGAATCGTGATAAATTCCTGTTGTTTAAGCCACCCATTTGGTGGTATTTTGTTATGGCAGCTGGAGCCTACAGGGTTTGAATGCCATTTTAATAATTTAACTAGGTTCCAAAAGAAAATTGGAAGTTAACTTTCAGAGGGATAACTTTGCCAACTATTTCAAAGCATTAGTTCACTTATTTCCAGGGAAAAAGCATTCTCATTTCTGTCTTCATCCCAGAGACAAACCCTTCAGAGGTATGTGTAGGTTGGTCTGAATCCACAGTTCCAATACCCAACATTGGCAATAATGGTCGTTGATGTAGACAAGAGCCTTCCCCCCCAAAATTATTCTATACGTAAAAACTGAAAATGAGTCCTAAACATGCTTATGACTCAAAACAATACTGATAGTACAATTTTTGTAAGTCTATCTATCTATGTATATCCATACACTCATACCTATAAACAGGAAAAGAAAAGAAAAAGCCTAAATGGGGAAACAGAGAGTTTCATATATGTCAATAGGACTGGAAATTGGTTAGGCCTTTGTAGAAGGCAATTTGACAAACAGCTGTCAAATTTTAAATGCATGTGCTCTGGGCTTCCCTGATGGTGCAGTGGTTAAGAATCCGCCTGCCAATGCACGGGGCACGGATTGGAGCCCTGGTCCAGGAAGATCCCACATGCCGCGGAGCAACTAAGCCCATGTGCCACAACTACTGAGCCTGTGCTCTAGAGCCTGTGAGCCACAACTACTGAGCGTGCTGCAACTACTGAAGCCTGCGCTCCTGGAGCCTGTGCTCCGCAAAAGAGAAGCCACCGCAATGAGAAGCCCGCACATCGCAACAAAGAGTAGCCCCCACTCGCCACAACTAGAGAAAGCCTACACACAGCAACAAAGACCCAACGCAGCCAAAAATAAATAATAAAATAAAATAAATAAATTTATTTTAAAAAAAAGGATGTGGTAGGTAGTTCTCTACGTGTACTGATGTGGAAAGCTGTCTATGATGTACTGTTAAATGAAAAAAGCAAGTCAACAGAGCATTATTTAAAGTACAAGCCCAACAAAGAAACTTCCTATATATGACTCTGTGTGTGAAAAAGCATAGGAAATAGGTCTGGAAGAACAGTGTTGGTCATGGTTGCCCCTGAGGAGAACGGTAGGATAGAGGGTAAAGGGTGTGTATCCATGTGCTAGGGCTGCTGTAAAAAATACCACAGCCTGGGTGGCTTAACCAACAGAAACTTATTTTCTCACAGTTTTGAAGGCTAGAAGTCAAAGTGCTCACAGGTTTCTTCTGAGACTTCTCTCCTTGGCTTGTGTATAGCCACCTTCTTTCTGTATCCTCACGTGGCTTTTTCAGACGGGATACCAGTCTGATTGGATTAGGGTCCACCCTAACAGCCTCATTTAACTTAATCACATTTTAAAGGCCCTTTCTCCAAATAGTCACATTCTGAGGTACTGGGGGTTAAGACATCAACATATGATGTGACACATATGACACAATTCAGCCTATAATAGGGTGACTTCTGCATTTTGTCTATATTGTCTCAAAATTTTATGATAAGCATGTATTTTTTAAAATAAATTTATTTATTCATTTATTTTTTTGGCTACATTGGGTCTTCGTTGCTGCATGCGGGCTTTCTCTAGTTACGGCGAGAGGGGGATACTCTTTGCTGCGGTGAGCGGGCCTCTCATTGCAGTGTCTTCTCTTGTTGCAGAGCACGGGCTCTAGGCACGCAGGCTTCAGTAGTTGTGGCACGTAGGCTCAGTAGTTGTGGCGCACGGGCTTATTTGCTCCGCAACATGCGGGATCTTCCTGAACCAGGGCTTGAACTTGTGTCCCCTGCATTGGCAGGCGGATTCTTAACCACTGCGCCACCAGGGAAGTCCCAGCATATATTTCTTTTGTAAGTTTAAAAACAATTAGAAAGATAGGAAAATATTGACTGGAAGGCAAGTGTTAATAGCAAAATATCAATAGGAGTTATCTCTAAGGGTTATAGGTGATCCTTATTTTATTTCCTCCATGTTTTTTAATGTTTCTCTCATGCTCTTCAATGAACATGTATTGCTTTTTAATTAGAAAACAGAATATTATTTTTTAATGAAATGAATAAGTCCAACAGCTTCCCCTTCAGTAGCCTGGAAATTAGACATACTCCAGGAAAGCATCTACCCTTTGGAACTGGCTAGTGTTCTCTAACAATTTACAATGACACTTCACTTATAATAAGCTATTTAAAATATGTGATCATTCAGAGATGGTATGTGATTCTTAGGTTATGAAAACTTCTCTCAATTTTCTAGGTTACAATAGTAAAGTGAATCTAATCTTAAAGTAGTAGCCTTTTCAAGCAATTATTCAAATTAAAGATTTTTCAAATGAGTATTACATTATGCCTATGGTATGAACTGCACATTTTTTCTTAATTTACTAATATTTATTAAGTAATGAGACTTAATCCCAACACCAATAATAATAATGTCCTATACATATAGACTACTTTTTCCAAAAGATGTACATCATAGTTATTAATTAGATAACCCCATTATATTATGAAATCACCTGAGGAGAAATGTGTTAAGAATAAGAAAACAGGGCTTCCCTGGTGGCGCAGTGGTTGGGAGTCTGCCTGCTGATGCAGGGGACGCGGGTTCGTGCCCCGGTCCGGGAAGATCCCACGTGCCGTGGAGCAGCTGGGCCCATGAGCCATGGCCGCTGAGTCTGCACGTCCGGAGCCTGTGCTCCACAACAGGAGAGGCCACAGCAGTGAGAGGCCCGTGTACCGCAAAAAAAAAAAAAAAAAAAGAATAAGAAAACAAAGGGCTTGTGAGTCAAACACTTACCTGCTTTGCCTCAGGGTTTGGAGCTCACTCAGAAACACCTATGAGATTTGCTGACTTCTGAGTTAGGCAACTTTTTCTCGTAGCCCACGTGAGCGAAGTTCCATCAGGTGATAGGTTTGTCAGTCTAGGTCTCAGGAGAGTTCCAGTCTGCATGTAGAGAAGCACAGGACAGAATTTCCTAACAAGGAAATTGCTGCACATTCCCCCATGTGGCTACTTGAAGGATGAAGCAATAGCAATGACATCTTCCAAAGTGGCATCTCCTTTTTTTTTCCTTTTTTTCCTTAGAAATTGCCTTTAGTGCTGGTAAGAGTGGATTTTCCAAAGACAGAAAGCAATCTAAAGTGACAAATAACTGGAAATTTTGAAATTTTCCTTTTTGTGGTCAGTAATCCCAACAGCTTTCTTCCCATTGGGGAGCCACTCATAACTCCTGACCATTCATCCATTGGAAAGTAGCAGATTTGGAAATTCCCATCCACCATTCTTGTCAGGGATCCATTTCTTCACCATGCCAAGTCTTGTCAACCACAGAAATTTGCATTTAGAAGTGGGCAGGTTTTCTATTTCTTTCATGCTTTAGGAGCAATAAGTCAAAACAAATACTTTGAGGACTTCCCTGGCGGCGCAGTGGTTAAGAATCCGCCTGCCAATGCAGGGGACACGGGTTCGAGCCCTGGTCCTGGAGGATCCCACATGCTGCAGAGCAACTAAGCCCGTGTGCTGCAACTACTGAGCCTGAGCTCTAGAGCCTGCGAGCCACAACTACTGAGCCCACGTGCCTAGAGCCCGTGCTCTGCAACAAGAGAAGCCACCACTATGAGAAGCCTGTGCACCGGAAGGAAGAGTAGCCCCCCACCCCCAGAGAACAGGAAGGAGGCTTTTTGCTGAGTTTTTTGGCAGGACGGGGGAGGCACCTTGTACTGCTGGATTAGCTGAGGGGATTCCACGTGGGCAACTGAGCAGCATACTTCATCTATCTATCTATCTATCTATCTATCTATCTATCTAGTGTTCTCATCACATTTTTTTTCACACTTTAAATGACAGGGACCGAAAGAAGCCAGAGGAAGAAAGGTGAGAGGAGGCTGCTGGGCAATCATGGGCTGGATGTTGGCTGCTCTTCCTTGTTATACCCTGGCAAGCAGTGAGGTGAATCCCTGCTCACCGACACTACATAGTCCTTTACAGTTTACAAAGCACTTGTACATACAATAACTCAGCTGGCTTTCTCAACACCCCTATGCTCAAGAAATAAACAGTATACACAGTAAATACTATTCTGTATCATATTTCATTAAGTTTTCAGGCTTTTGAGTCAGACTACTGGGATTCAAATATTAATTCAGTCACTTTCTGGCTGTGTGAGTTTAACTAAGTTATGGTAAGTGAAATATACCAGCCACAGGACAAATACTGCATGATTCCATTTGAATGAGGTATCTAAAATAGTCAAATTCATAGAATCATAGAGTGCAGTGGTGGTTGCCAGGGGCTGGGGGAGGAGGAAATGGGGAGATGCTAATCAGTGGGTATAAAGTTTCAGTTAAACAAAATGAATAAACCCTAGAGATCTACTGCACAACACTGTACCTAAGTTAACAATACTGTATCATACAATGAAAAATTTAAGAGGGTGGATCTCATGTTAAATGTCCTTACCACAATAAAATTTGAAAAAGATTTAAATGTAAAACATAAGACCATCAAAGGAAATATGAGTGAATATATCATATTAGGGAGGGAAAGACCTTTCTGGGCATGATACCAAAGACAGAAACCACACACACTGATTATGAATATAGCTAACATCTATTAAGGTCTTACTATGTGCTGGGCCATGTACTGAGGACTTGCATTTTTAATCCTCACGTCAATCCTCTGAAGCAGGTATGATCGTTATCACTCTTTCATGAACAAGAAAAATAAGGCACAGGGAAGTGGATATTGTCAGTTGTCTTGCCAGAATCCATCGTTGTTCTCCCCTTCATCATTTCTAACTGAACCTCAGTTTTGTTCAGGTATCTACTCCTTCCTCATGCATAACTTGTGACCCAAGAGGTGAACTATTTATTAGTATAAGCCAACAAGTGATTGGTTCAGGAATGAGTATATGAGTATATGATTGACTTTCAGCCAATAAAACACAAGTAGACGGTTGCTGAAGAACTTCTGGGAAAATTCTTTCTTGGCTTTAAGAGAGACCAGTGTCACTTACCTGCTGAATGTGAAAAGAAGCTGTAGTTATTATTGGCGTCCATCTTGTAACCATGAGGGAAACCAGCCTCAGGACAGACAAACATATGAGAACAAAGAGCCAAGACAGTTGAAGAGAAATGGATTGAAAGCCCTGATCATACTGCACCTGAAGTCTATACTACTGGACATCTACCCAGATGAGCCTCATTGTTTACCAGTTTTACCCTGGTGTCTGATATTTGCTGTATCTTCAAGTTAACTGACTTCTGCTATCTCTATTCTGCTATTAATATTTCCAGTAAATTTTTATTTAAGATATTGCATTTATTAGTTCTAGAAGTTCCATTTTGTTTTATTTATAATTTCTATTTTTTCTAGTGAGATTTTGAGCATATATATCATTATATGTGATATAATGAGCATATTTTCATCTATCTCTATTTGTTGTTATAATAGTTATAATAGCTGCTTTTAAACATTTATTTTCCAAATCCAACATCTGAGTCATTTTAAGGTTAGTCTCCATTGATTCTCTTTGTTTCTTGAGTATGGAATAACATTTCCATTTTATCAATTAACTTAGCTAAACTCCATGTCAAATCTGCCTCTCCCTCAGTGAACTGTAGCTAAAAGTCTCTCTTCTAGCTTCAGCTGATCTGTTTGGAATCTATCTTAAGTGAAGATATCAAGTAGGCGGTTAGTTGGATACATTTATTTAGATCTCAGGAGTGAGATATGGACTAGAGATGAAAGGTTGAGAGGAATAAGCATATAGATGACAGATGAAGCCACTGGAGTAGATGAAATCACTCAAGCACTAAGTCAGAAGAAAAGAGGGTGTATTGGTTTGTTTCCATACCAACAACCAATTCTCCAACTCTTCAGACACCAACTGGGTATCCAATGATTCACTTCAATTCTGACACTAAACACCCAGAGTTAGCATCAGACCCCACAGCTTATGGCTCAGTCTGCCCCCACTTCAGACACTAATCAGAGTCCCAGGCCTCTCCTACTTCTGACCAACTTGCTATAAATTGGCCGTTCCCCTTGAAGCCCTCCTTAGGTTTGATAATTTACAATAGCTCACAGAACTGAGGAAAGCACTTTACTTACTATTACCAGTTTATTGTAAAGAATTTATAAAGGATACAAATGGACAGCCAGATGAAGAGGTAAATAGGTCGAGGTCCAGAAGGGACCCTAGTACAGGAATTTCTGTCCCCAGGGAGTTGGGATGTGCCACCCTCCTGGCACATGGATGTGTTCACCAACCTGGAAGCTCTCCAAACTCCTTAGTTGAGGGGCTTTTATGCCATTAAATAGGCATAATTGATTAAATCACTGGCCATTGGTAATTAACTCAATCTCCAGTTCCTCTCCCCTCCTGGGAGGTCAGACAGAGGTCGGGGGAGGCTGAAAGTTCCAACCCTCTAATCATGTGTTGGTCTTTCTGGCAACAAATCCCCATTTTGAAGCAACCTAGGCCCCCCCCACCACCACCACCAGTCATCACATTAGCATGCAAAAAGACACTCATCCCTCTGTAGAAGTTCTTGTGCCAGGAACCAGGAACAAAAACCAAGTAAATATTTATTATATCACAATATGACAACCATGTTCATGGATTGGAAAACACAGTATCCTTAAGGCATCAGCCCTCCCCAAACTGACCAACAGATTCAATGTAATCACAATCAAAATCCTACCAGGCTTATATTTTGCAGAAATTGACAATCTAATTTCAAAATGTATATGAAAATGAAAAAAATTCTAGAATAGCGAAGATAACTTTGAAGAAAAAAAAGCAAAACAAGTTGGAGGACTTCAACTACTGAATTTCAAAACTTACCATAAAGCAACAGAAACACATCTCACCTGCTGATCTGCCTTACCTACACCCGTTTACCACCCACCAAGGAGTCTTTTATGCAGTGAAAGGACAGCATATAGATATCCTAAGTTAAGTCAAAGCCTTCCCAAGGATACAAATTGACTATACACCTCAGTGCTATCATTTGGTCATGCTGTTCACAGTACAGACACAGCCAAAGCAATAAGAAAGTTCTTGATCTCAGAAGAAAATTATCGGCCTGCCGTAGATTGATTTTTGATTCTGTTTACCTCAATCCAATATTTCCCAAAGTGTATTGCTTGATAATCCTGTTTTATGGGAAAGAAGGAAGGAAGGGAGGGAGGATGGAAGGAAGGTAATTCTTAACCAAATAAATTTGGGGGTTGCTGATTTCAACAAACTTTGATTTTATTTGTCGCAGGACTTCTCAGAACCTTTAGTATGCTAATGTGTATTATAAGTCTGTAAGATGGCAGACAGTAGAATTTTGTATTTGAAACCCTTTTTAAAATTAACTAGTGTTCAGTGGAACAACATACTTTGAGAAATGCTATCTCAGGCCAATGGGAAAAAGCTGCAAATATAAATTTATTATTTTTCTCTGACTCAAGAGTGAAGAGCTAAACTTCAAGCTTATTAAGTGAACCCTTATATTTTAAGTGATATGAAGCATCTGCTTTTGAACAAAATAACATAGGATTAGGAGGTAGAAAAAGTGCTCTCTTCTAAATAGCTGTGTGACCTTGGGTAAATATTACTTTGATCCTTTCTAATCCAATTTCTTCCCTATAGCCGTAAAAGCAGAAATCCCCTGGTCACAGAGTTCTTTGCCGCGGCCAAATATAAATGTATTTGAATAACACAGAATTAAAGAGGATACAAATGTTAGGATGGAAAACCCCAGACTGTCCAGTTAGAAGTTCCCTTCCATTGTCCCTGTTTCTGCTCTTTGAGTACTGACCACAGTTTGATGCTAGGCTTGGTTCTAGTGTCCCTACAGGCAGAGTGATGTCAAAGGTGCACACTGCTGGGCAAAGCCATCAGGGATGCCAATGAATAAGGCTCCACTTTATAGACCGTCCCACTTGTGGCTGTGTTCACTCAAATGTCCCCTCCCCAACCCAGCCTGTGGGAACAGGCATGGGGGTTAAGAGGCAGGGAGGGATCTTTAAAGCACACAAAGTTATGACAGTCCAGAATAATACAGATAGTTAGCCCTAAGGGGAGAATCTGAAAAAAGGCTTAAGAGTTGGTGAGAATATACATGATCCAAAATATTCTTCACCATACATGTTTCTTCATTTTATCTTGTTACAGTGAATTCCGCTAGAGATTGATTAAATGTAAGCTGATTTTAGAAAATTGGAAATATTTCTAGGAAGGTTACAGAGCTATTAAACATTCATCTGGAACGTGAATTTGCTCAATCAGGCCACTTTCCTCTTAATACCTGAAATGACTTGCACTCAGGGGATAGGACTGTGATTGGCAGTGTGAGGAGTAAGAGGAGCCTGGGTGAGGGAAGGTTGCTGCAGCTGGGGGAGTGCCTGGTGGGGAACAGAGGCAGAGAAGGCATTCATACAGTGACAGGGAAGTGCAAAAGTGGAAGTGTGAAAAAGGAAGATGTTAATGATAACTTATCCAATTCCAAATGACTCCTAAGGCCTATCCTTCTTTCATTTCTTCTTCTCTCCTCCTTCATTGTATGCTCTCCTGCTCAAAAGAACCAGGAAAGCTGGGACTAGGGTTAAGCTACATCATGGGTGAACTTGGTTTTTATAAGCTAGTCTGACAAGCTAAAAACCACCTATCTTTGTGAGGCCAAACGTGTTCCAAATTCCAAAGGACCTCCTTACAAGAGAAATTGTTCGGGATATAATCTATTCATGAGTTGGAAGTTTCCAATAATATCTAGTCAATAAATATTTACTGGGTACCCACTATGGGCAGGCATTGCTAGGTACTGAAGTTACAGTAGAGAATGACAGACATCATCTCTGTTCTCACAAAGCTTAATGATCATGTTTATATTTCAAAGGTCACTCATGTGCAGAAAGTGGGTTGGAGGAAAACAAGATTGGAGCCAGAAGACTAGCTTGGAAGCAGTTTCAGCAATTCAAGGAAAGAGGTGGTTCTTAATCTTCACTGAACTTTTCTGAGTGGAAGAACATTAGTATTTTGTATTTTCAGCAGAACTTGTATTTTGATTAGTGGAATAATAGGCACTCTTTGCCTCTCTGTAGATTTATAATTAATAATTAGTTTCATTTTAATATTCTACGCCAACACCTGTTAGTCTTTGGCTGAGGAATGGCCACAGAGAGCCCTCAGACAGAACGTTCAGCTGCTGGCAGGTGAAAGTTCTGTCCTGCACTGAAGTGATAAGAGTAAGATGGTATGGTTAGGGCACACACATATCTGCTGTCCCCCGTTGGGGTGGACAGTGACTTCCACATCCCCCTACAAGTTCTGGAAAGATCACGGAACAAAGAACATTATCTTAGCCCCATCCACTTCGATACCTCTCTCAGCCATTTCTAACCAACTGTATGGGTGTATACCACATGCTCTGGTGACCCACATTTTGAGAAACACAGCTCCAGTCCTTTGCATAGCATCTAGGAATAAACATTGGTTGAAATGGTGGACATACAGTTTGTTTATGGAACAAGTTTGTGTGCATGTTCTCTATCATGTCTGTCTTCATTTCACAGTTTTAATTTTTTCTCCTGTTAGCACTTGTCCTTCTGTGCTTAAGAAGTCTGGCTTCTCAGACTCACAGATATAGTGAACAAATTAGTGGTTACCAGTGTGAAGAGGGAAGGGCGGAGGGGTAATATAGGGATAGGGGAGTAAGAGGTAAAAACTATTAGGTATAAAATAAGCTACAAGGATATACTATACAACATGGGGAATATAGAATATTTTATAATAACTATAAATGGAGTGTAACCTTTAAAATTCTGAATCACTATATTGTACACCGGTAACTTATACAGTACTGTACAGCAACTATACTTCAATTCAAAAAAGAAGTCTGGCTTCTTTTGGTGCATTATCATTTAGCCATCCTTCCTCTAGGTTCTAACACCCCAGTGTATCAAAGATACTTTGATTCAATTTAGAAAATATTCCTGAGCGCCTACCATGTGTCAAACTCTGCCTTGAGTGCTGTGGGGGCCACAGAGATGACTAAGAAGAACACTGGCCCTTCCTTCATAGAGTACTTCTTTTGACCTTTTCTGACTCCATTGAAATTTTCTTTAATCCTCTACTATTAACTCCCTAGTTCTACCCTCTCTAGCTCCCCACTGCCTCTGCAACATAAATTTCCGGGCTATGGTAGACTGTTACATTAATGATCCCCAAAGAATCACACCATTCCCCAGCATAGCTCCCTCCCACATTGAAACTGAGCTTGGCCATATGACTTGGTTTTGGCCAGTGGACATTATCAAACACGATGCAAACACAGGCTTGATAAGCATTGCAGCATTGTCTCTTGGAATACTGCCACTGCCATGCGGGGAAGCCTGGTCCAGACTCCTTGAGGATGAAAGCTCCTGGAGAGAGAAGCCCAGCTGAGCCCAGCATCAAGTGGTCCTCCCAGCTAAATGCAGCCACAGGAGAGCCAAGGTAAGACCAACAGAGGAACCTCCCAGCCTTGCCACAGAATCATAAAAAGCAATTCTTGTTTAAGCCAAAGTTTTGGTTGTTTTGTTATGCAGCAGTTGATAACTGAAACATATGCCTTATTTTCAAGGCCTTTCTCTGACTCTGTCATGGAAGAATTCCATTTCAGTACTGAAGGTCTCCCTGCTATGCTAAGGTCTATTCTGCAAGAAGGAAGAACCTGGGCTCTGGCATCAAGGGCTTCTTGGCTACAGGGCTTTGGATAATTTACTTAACCTTTCTAACCATCAATTTTCTGCATTAGAGCAGTCTTTCTCAAAATGTGGTCCACCTGCATCAGAAATACCAGGCACATTTATTTAAAAAAAATAGTCTTAAACACCTATTTTTATAATAGTCCAAACTGGAAACAATGTCAACATACATCAAATGGTGAACGCCTATGATATATTCATACAATGGAATACTTCCAAGCACTAAAATGGACAGAACTACTGTTACATTAACGTGGTTGAATCTCTCAGATATTATTTTGAGCAAAAGAAGCCAGACACAGAAGAATACATATTGCATGGTTTTATCTATTTTAAGTCTCAGAATGGGCAATATTGATTTGTGATTATCAGATAAAACAAATTGATGAAATTAGAGTAGTGATCACCTCTGAGTGGGAGGTGGGAAGGACTGACTGAAAAGAGGCATAAGGGATCACGCTGGCACGACGGAAATGTTCTGTATCTTGATTTGGGTGTAGGATACATGAATGCATGCATCTGTCAAAACATCAAACTGTACACCCAAAACCTGTGCATTTTTATTTGAAAATTATACCTCAATTTAAAAAAGAGATGGCAGAAATCATGCAGATTTGGCCTGCCTTCCAGGCTGGATACTTAAATTGGCTTTCTCAAATTCTATCTCCTATATGGAGAAGTTGGAAAGCAGAGAACATATTTCCCTGGTATCCTCAGAGCTAGGCTTCTGGGTGTGAATTGGTTCTGCCACTTAGGTGTATTCATGAGAGATTTGGAAAGTGGAAAGAAGGCAATTCCACTTTGCCATCTTTCCATGGAGCTTCAGGTCAATAAATGGGCCCTGACAAGTAGGAGTGCTGGCAGGGGCCAGACTCCACACTCCACTGTGGGTGGGTGGCAGTGACAACAGTGACAGCCTAACAGACAACAGGGGCAGACTGACAGGTCAGCAGACATCTGCATCTCAGCTGCGGTGGAATGACCTTGAGACCAAAAGCCAAGTGGCTTCCTCTCCTTCAGCCCTTTCAATGATTTTGTAAGCACCTCATTCCTTGTTCTAAATCTCCTTCTGCTGGATATATCACTGGACAAGATGTAAGAATCCATGAAAGCCTAGGTGTGTGGTGCAAATACACACTCCTCTTGAAAAATATCAACCAAACTCATTCTTTCCTGCCTAACTTGCCATGGCTTGTGCTATTGCCATCAGGTGAAGCCAAACATGCTGCCTTAGCCACAGCTCTCTGAACTAGAGATTGGTAAAGGAGCCAAAGGGCACCAGACTTGGGCTGGGCAGAAGGGAGGCCAAATGCCCTAAAGCAGTTTGGTTGGATCTCAGCCAACCCTGCCCAATAGGCTTCGCACGTGGTCTCTCACATCAGCTCTTAGCCTGCTACAGTCCCTTCTCCATGGGGACTTCGAAATCTTTCAAGTTTGCAAATCAGATCATATCACTTCCCTCCAATGGCTTCTCCTTGTATTTGGGATTAAATTGTAGGCCCTTGAAAAGCTTAGCCAACAAGGCCCCTGTGATCTAGTGTGCACCTGGTTTTCTGGCCTAATCTCACACTACTCTTTCCCTCACACCCATGCCTCAGATTAAGGTGGGTTCCCTACTATATTTCCCCTTGTACATTTTCCTTGGAACCACTTTCACAACTGTAATTGAATAATTTATAATTAATACTCCACTCCCACACTAGATGTAAGCTCAATGAGAGCAACATTTGTGTATCTCGTTCATTACTGTATCTCTGGTACCTAGCTCAGTGCCTGGCACAGAGCAGGTGCTCAGTGAATTTTTATAAATGAAGAAATGAACTAATACATGTTCATACCCTCATTGGAAAAGCATCAGCCAGGACAACCTTAGGTCTTTATGGAGGTGCATTCAGCTCAGAACCAATTTGCCTATTTAAATCTGCAGGTTGACAATGCTCAAGATAAAAAAATAAGATCCTGGCAGTTGTGATGGGCAGATGGCAGAGTCGAGAGGTCCTGGGGCCACTGGGCTGAGAGATTAGATTCAGGTGCAGTTTTTGTCTTAGCCTCAGAGTAAGACCAGAAACTAGTCCTATTGGTTCTCAGCTTCCTTGTCCACCCTTGCAGGTACCCTATCTGGTAGTTATCACCCACACCTCAGGAGGCTGCTGCTAAGAGGACTACGTGAGACATTAGGCACCAAAGAGTTTGAAAAAAATTAACCAGTTTCTGGTGGCACACTTTATGGCCATAAGTACCCATTTAAAAAGAACAGATTCAGAGAAATCAAATAAACGTACTCTTTGTGTGATTATACCTTTTAAAGGATTTTAATTTACAAGGAAATAGAAGTACCCACTGTTTCCACCCAAAGCAGTCAGTGCTTATCACAGCTTAGAGGGTCCCAGAAAATTCCCTTAGCTCTTCTGAAGCTCCTCAGAAGCAAACTTTCCTCCTAGAGAAAAGGCAGAGGTAGAGGCTCCCTTTTTCTTGTTTTTCTCTTCTCATTCTTTATGGTTTTCCTGAAGAATATTCATCACACACCCACCTACCATTGAAGCATTGTGCTGAACACAGGATATTACATAGTCTTGGTTCCTGTAGCACCTGTAACTCAAGGGCAGGCACCCAATGAAAAAATTATACAAACCTTCCTAACAATTCAATGACAAAAGAAGGACTAAACAGAAGTACTACGAAAACATAAAATAGGGTAGGAACTGACCGGGTTTGAGAGGTCAAGAGAATATCCGTCTGCAAGTCATGGTTGAGCAGAGTTTTGAAAGATGGGTAGGAATCAAGTAAGCCAAGGGTCGGATGTGAGAAGTGCAGGCAGAGGGGACAGCAAGAGCAAGGACTCTAAAGAAGCAAGGCAAGGTTCCTGTTTGCCAGTGTTTTGTGTGCATCTTCGGTTTTATTTGTTGTTCTCACTTTTCTCTATGGACTAGAATGATGGAACTTATTAAGCCTAAACATGATGTTGTAGAAAAACTTGGAATGGAAGTTCTGGGACCTGCGCACTAGTCACGATCTAGCCAAGTCATTATCTGGCTTCCGTGTGTATGTATGACATCTTGAGTCTTTAACCTTTTGGGGCTTCCATTTCTTCATCTGCAAAATGAGTCTTAGAATAAATGATCTTTAGGATGATTCTAGGGACCTCGTATACTCTTCGAAGATTAACTGACATATGTTGGGAATTTACTGGACCTTTTTCCTCTGTGTATACCATGTTCCTAGGGTATGACCTCCCCCTAACCCCCAACCCCCAGAGCATAATTGATTGGTTTGAGGGTGGGAATTGACTCAAGCTGGGCCAAACAGATTTTATTCCTTGGGAATTTTAAACTAGGCTAGCTCCTGGTATGAAGGAGATAAAAACTGGGAGGTTGTAGGGAAACCACTTTCTTCCCACTGGGTAGACTAAGCAAAGAAAGGAGGACTTCAGAGAGAGAAAAATGAAATATATTGGCAGAATGAAGCTGCCTGGGTCCTGGCCCTAAGGCCAGCTGTATGCCTTCCCTTACATTCCACAAGACACCTCTATATCCTTTTCATAAATTCCCTTTTTCCTTTAAGCTAGCTTGAATTATATAGTGGATTGTAGCAGGTATTGTGTTTGTCTAACAATGTGTTTCCCCACCCCCCTCTTTGGATTTCCCGGGGGAATTCCTCCCCCAATTTTCATGAGGTTCCAGTAGGATAAACCATCATGGATACTCCCCTCAAGGGTGAGCACATGATCTAGGGTGGCCAATCAAGGCACCCTATCTGCCTGACCACAATGATTGGTTGGTGTATGGACACATGACCCAAGGAAGGCCAATCAATGTCTTCCCGAGGATTGATACAGGGAGTTGGAAAGAGTAATTCTTTCTGCTGAGGTGGCTAAACTGAGATGATGTGCATTTGGGAGTCAGCCACCATTTTACCTTCTTTGTGAAGAGGCCCTGTCTGCAGAATGACACCCAGCAGAAACAAGCCAAACCCAAGAGATGAAGGGGGGCTGGGGGGGAGGGGGAGAGAGGGAGAGAGAGGGGGAGAGAGGGGGAGAGAGGGGGAGAGAGAGAGAGAGAGAGAGAGAGAGAGACCTCTGAAACAATGAACCTTAGATTCTATCCTGACTAAAGCCAGATCCATTCCTCGATTTTCTGGTTATGTAAGTCAATATATTTATTTGTTTAAGCCAACTAGAATCGGGTTTCCATCTTGCAATCCAAACAGCCCTGACCCATGTAAGTTCATTTCTATTAACTTGCCTCCAAAATCCTAACTAAAGGAGCAATATAAGCAAATACAAAGTTTTATGAAGTCTTGGAGTTTAGAAAACTGTGCCTATAGAATTAAAAAGACCATCATTTTGGCAGGGGCTCTCAACCCCATAACTCCTTCCAGTCCACTTGCTGCAGATCCATCAGCCTTTGGTTTCTGTTATGGGTTGAACTGTGTTCTCCCCAACAACCCCCCCAAAAAAAAGATATGTTGAAGTCCTACTCCAGTACCTCAGAATGTGACCTTATCTGGCATTACAGTCACTGAAGATGTAATCGGTTAAGATGTGGTCACACTGCAGTAGGGTGGGCCCTGAATCCATCATGACTGGTGTCCTTATAAGATGGCCATGTGAAGACAGAAACCCAGAGAGCACATCGTGTGAAGATGGAGGATTGGAGTGATGCATCTACAAGCTGAGGAATGCCTAGGGCCACCAGAGCTAGGAGAGAGGCATGGAACAGATTCTCCCCTCAGAGCTCTCAGAAGGAACCAAATCTGCCAATAAGATTGGTTATTGGTTGGCAATAAGTTTCTGTTATTTTAAGCCACCTAATTTGTGCTACTTTGTTGCAGCAGCCCTAGGAAACTAAGCCAGTCCCCAAACCATGATGCACTGTTTGGTTGATGGTTGCAGGTGCAGAAGGTGCTGCACTCGCTGCCTCCCATCAAGGTTGTAATTTTATTTAGGTCAGAACAACTGTCCTTAGACCACCTTCCTATTCCACTACTCCCCTCTCAGTTTCCTTTTGCTCTAGGGAAACTGAAAGGCTAGATGAAAATTCTGAGAGGGTGGCCTAGGTTCATCTCCAGTGGAATTGGGTTCAGAGCCCAGTTTCGAGGGACACAAGCATCTGAGGAAGAGGGCGTTCATTGACTGGCCGCAAGGTGGGAATACAGAGACGATGAGAACCACGTGCCTTGGCAGAGCCAGCAGCGAGCCAGGCACCCACAACAGCTGGTACCCAAGGCCCCATTCCCAGACTTTGTCTGGGCAGTGTGTCTGGTAACCATCCTGGAGAACATGGGGCTTGTCCTTCTCTATTCCCAACAGCCAGCCCCATAATCCAACACTACCTCCCAGGGCACAAGAAAGGGAGAGGAGTGGAAGGCCAGACAAGAAGTGAAGCAAGTACAAAACCTGGCATCTCTGTCTCTAGGAGAGACAAACAGAGAGAAGACCCAGCTTGACTGCCTGTTCTCCACAGCAAACTAACGAAAGACGGAGATGAAAGGCACCATGCTGAGAGCCACATGGCTCCACTGGAGGTGGAGTCTCAGAGAGCTGGAGAGAGATTCAGAAGATGAACTGGTATCAAAATACTTCTCCTCTAGAGGTTTTCTTCTGAAAAGACAATAATCTCCTCCCTCATTTGCTAAGTCCTCACTCTACAAGTTGAGAGGACCCCTAACCTGGACACTATGGGCCCTTCCAGCGAATTGTGGGAGCAGCTGTTGAGTGCATCTTCAAGCCTCATCAAAGGGTGGGAGCATGGAGGGGAGAGGGTGGGAAGCCACTTTCCTACTGAAAGAGAATAACCTAAAGAAAAACAAGGAACAAGTTGTGGCTTTAGGAAAAAAAACTCCTCCTAGGAGATGTCAGATACTTGATTCCCAGCAACAGCTCCATGCAATTGTCATCTATTGATTTAGTATTCAAGTGAGGTCAGCTCTAAGGAGTAGATAAAGCTGTTCTTGCCCTTTAGTTCAAATGGGTTTTGGTGACTGAGATCCCACAGGCAGTGAGTACAGGTCAGTGTACAGGTCAGGTTCTCTGCACAATGCAGAGAATGTCTCTCCCAGGTACTGTCAGTGACCAGCAGCCTCTTCTCTCTTTCCCTTACTCCACCCCAGACCTGTCCATGCCTCAGGGGCCCTGTCCAGCCCGCACTCTTCTCTTCACTCACCTGTGAGCCCAACCTGAGCCCCCAGCTTTTAGAAATCTCTGGGCGTAGGGATGAGGGCGCTATGGGAGAGGATCACACCACACCAAGTTCTTCACCAGCTTGAGAAAGGCTGGTGTCTCCAAGGCCACCAGAGATAGTTCTTCAATGGAGATTGTCTTGGGGAGCAGAAATAAAATCCTGGATCTGGGATTTTTTTTTTTTTGCATTGCTTTCAGTTTTGGATATACCACTTAAAAGTGTGTCAAATCTTGAAGGTGGAATTATCCTTAAAGACAACCCACTCCCACATCATGCCATGCACCAGCACAGGCCCAGTGAAAATTTAATCAAAAGACCCCAAGGGGCACAGTAGCGGTTTGACCAGCTGCTCTGTTCCCAGCTTGCATTCAAACCCCTGTGCCCCACCCCCACCCATCTGGGCATCTCCTTCTAGTGCCCATCCCATGAAAGTTTAGAGTTTCACTTTACTCCAGGTACATCTCTTTTGTGTTTTGCTAAAGGGTTTGCTTACAGTTGATAAGACGAAACAGGAAAGAAAAAAATGACTCAGTTTTATCCCCCTTTGCCATCTCTTTCTTTCCTGTAGACTCTATAAGAAAAAACTCAGCGGACCAGCATTACCAGCATCCTTAGATGTACAAGTGATTCAAAAGGATACATCCATGGCCACTGCCAGTCTGGCCTCTGCAGGTTTCACTTGGTACAACAGAAGGATGAGGTAAAGGTGGGGATAGAACCAGGCCCTTTTTGAGAAGCAATCAGCAGAGGGAGAGAAGAGCAAGAAGTCCCAAATATAGCTGGAGCCACCAGACACTCTCAGGCAATGGTGTGAAGGGCGCCCCTGCTTATGTAAATGAACAGGATCTTCCCAAAGTGATCATCTGTGAAGGTGAGATCCTTATTTCAACAGAGAAGCCCTGTGTTATAAATATTTAGGAAACCTTCTGTTGCCTATAGGATTTATACTTTATTATGTTAGATGTCTGATGTCCTCAGCAATGGCAAATCTTTATCATTTCAGGACACATATGAAGACAGGAACAAGTCTAAAGTCATTGGGAGTAAAGCCTTACCAAGAAGCTAGGCAATTCCCTTTTAGGTCAAAATCTGGGTGTGGCTGGCTTAGCAATTATCTTTCTCTTATACCTTGTAAATTGCCCAGAAGGAGAGAGGCCAGGCTGGTGGGGCAATGATCGTCATGCCCACCAGCCAAGAGGGTCTTGACAGTGTTAGGTCCAGTGGACCAAGTACATTTCCTAGCAGGGTCAGTGCCACGGAAAGTCCTTATCCTTTGAAGACCTTCACTTTTCTGGGTCTGTGACAGACTCATGTTTTGGTCCCGAGTCTTCTCTCCAACCCCCAGGTCCCACCCAGTTCCCATCAGTGGTACTTTGCCAGTTTTCCTCAAACCTTGTGTTCAGGGCCAAAAGGGATTCCCCCACATGTCCTACTATGGCTTGGTGCCTCCTCCTAAATCACTTTGACAAGAGAGAAGAGATAAAGCAAAAAGTGAAAGTCCCCTCCCCAATCTTACAAGCCTAGGCTACTCCTAGTAACACCTAGCATGTTTCCTCCCACGTGGTTTCTGTTGGGGGACTCTTAAACATGCTCTTTTAACTAAATCAATGCACATATTTTGAATGATAGAAAGAGTCCAGTGCAGTGAGAATACTGACCCACCCACTGCAGAGCCTTAAGTAGGCTGTGATTACCTCAGGCCAGGATGGCTTAATTTCTAAGTCTGTATAGCTCTTCAAACAGCTACAACACACACCAACCTCAGGTCCTAGCAGAACCCAGGTGGGTTGTGGGACAAAGGAAGCTATTCTGCTGGGCTGCCCAAGTGGCAGGGCCAGCGGTGCTTGCTAGTTCCAGCAGGCAATGGTTTAGGGCCAGGATCTGATCTAAACTCTGCCCTGTCCTGGCCGAGTCCCTCTGCTCTCCAGCTTCCTCACCTGGTAAAGACAGAGGTGGAATAAGAGGAAGCCAGTTGGTAAGATGCCCAGGGAACTAATCTATAATGTAATGGAATAGAGAAAATTGTATTGATCAGCACTCTGCTTAGGGAGCATCCTGAATGTTGTTTAAAGGAATATACCGAAAAGCTGCCGGGTGTTAAAGGGGCCGGGAGAATGTTTCTGTAGTACATATTTGCCTTGGCCTGCTCAGTATCCATCTTCTTGTCTTTTGGCACCAGAAGCAATATTTTCCTTGGGGAATCACCTCCCCCACTCTCAGTGCAAATGGCTTGGGAGCTTGACTCCCACATGGCTTGACGCCATCTGGCTGTAGGAATTGGCATGCGACCCAGGCATGGCCAATAGGAGCAGCAAATCCCCCTGGTTATATATAGTAAGTGATTTCTGGTTGGGCAAGTGACCCAAGTCAATTCCATGATGATCAACTCTTTGGGGACACTGCTGGGAACTGTTAGGGAGATTCTTTCTGTTGGGGCTGCTGAAAGGATAGGATGTAAGCCAAGAAATGACAGCCTCTTGCCACCGTCAGTGAGAAGACTATGGTGAAGAATGAAATAAGGGAAAAAAGAACAGAGATATGGAGCAAAAGTGATGGGTTTTGATGACATCATTCAAGCCCATGGATCCAGCTATGCCCAAAGTGAGATACTTCCCTGGACTTTATCTTTAAATGATCAATACATTCCCATTTTTTCCTTAAACCTATTTGTTTTCAGTCCCTTATGCTAAAAAAAAAAAAAAAAAATCGTGACTAATATAACTTCCAAGGGGAATGCCTGAGCTGCAAAGATGATAAAGCAGGGCTTTAGTTTTGCTGAGATGTAAAAAACTGGGATGCTACCTCTAGCATTCTGCTTTTCTACCCTTTCTTCACAAGAGTTATTTCTGTTATCTCTTCAACTCTAAATCTGGACAAATATTTGAGAATATCCATTTGAAAGGGCATAGAGGCATGACCTGCTACAGACACATGTATGTCACGGTTTGGAGCTAATGGAACCAAAAGCTTTGTGTTCATGTTCCAGTTTCTCCACTAACCATGTGAACTTGATTAATAAGTCTCATGGCATCTTTAAGCCTAAATATATGTGCCTGTGAGGATGAAATGAGATAACGTTCGTCGAAGTGTTTTGAAATCCATAAAGGAGCGACAATTGTGAGTCAAGGAAATCTGCACACTTGCCACCTTGGAAGGCTGCTACTTTGTGGAAGAAAACATTCTGAGGGAAGAAAGCATCACTTTCTTTATCTCGAAGCAAGGAGGCTGAGCTTGGAAACATTTTAGCTATCAGCAGATTGTGATGCCAAATGGAACTTCACCTCTTTGAATGATTATTGAGAATAGCTCAATAACTGAACTGACCGCCAGTCTTCCCTCTGCCTCTCTCCCCTAACCTACCCCTCCCCCAGACACAAGCAGACAGCCAAGGTTTGTGCCAAGAAGTTCACACATTCCAAAACATTCCAGAACAATCACATGACCAAGTAGGTAACCAACAGGAGACTACTACTGGGCAGAAAATAATTACACACAATATTAACAGTCATTCCACCCTTTTCAAGAAAGTATGAGGACCTCTTTTAAACATCTAAAATTTTCACAGACAGACCTGTTTCTACAAGATAGAATTTGTTGATTGAGAAAGCACTTCATGGAGTAAGTATGAATTCAGTGTTGCTTTAACATGAATTTGTAAATTATTCATAATAGCAGTAGTTCTTAACACTTGGTAAAGGAGTCGCACAAGAATGTACAAGTGGTATTAGGAATTTGGTGTTCAGTCCCCTCAGGACAGGGGCAAACAGATGAGACAAGTAGGACAGCCCCTGAGGGACTGACCCCTGCTGTTCTCCCAGCAGCCCTCCCTGTTGTACCAAGGCTGTTTTCTTGCTAGTGTTAACTAAGGCACTCCCCACTTAAGCCCTCCATCAGAGGTTTGGTTGTTTTCCAACTCCCGTTTGCACTCTTCTTCCTCTCAGGTGGGTGAACAGGAGTTCAAGTTTGCTTTGTTCTTTCCTAACCTGGGTCACGTTCAGGGCTCTGACCGAACCTTTGCTGCTATTTCACCTTCCGAACTCCCAAAAGACAAACCTCAGAACTGCAAATAGTACCCACTCAGGTTGTTAAGAGCTGCAAAAGCTTTTCCTTGACGTACAGCATCGACAGCTTTAAAAAGCACCCACTTAAGTTCCAAATTTTAAAGACACTCAGAGTATCCACTCAGGCTCTTTCCTGGAAAGCCCATCAGCAGAGGAGCAGGGCCAGTAGGGGCTTGTTTTAAGTGCAATGTATCTTTTTAAATGCCCATTTGAAAAGCCCAATTCCTCTCCCCATTCCCAGGTTCACTGCCTTGAGGGCCCTGTCTTCCCATCTTGGTGACAGCTGCTGACAAGTGGTGCCCAGGTCAGAGTTCTGAAAATCCAGGTGTTTGGGGGCTCAGGCTTGGCCTAACAGTACGGCCAACCTTTTCTCCGTGGTGCTCACTTCCTAAGGGCTTCTCCCTATTACCAAGACTTGGGCTAAGCCTCCACAAGGCTCTGGCCCTCTCCCTGAACCCCCAAGTCAGTAGAACTTCCACACACATCTTCCGACCCCTTCTTGCTGAGAGCTCAAGTGGGTTCTACTAACATGTTAAGGTTCTGAGCCAAGAAGAAAAGAACAGTCAGTGTGACGCTCAAGAAATTGGAGACACTGTAGTTTATCACATGACACACACAAAAAATCCCAGGCTAACCACATACCTGACCACTGTAATTCCCAGAAGCCCAGACAAGAACGGAAGATGGTATGGGACTGGGTGGAGCCAGCGATTTGGAGCTCCTGTGTGTGCGTGTTGGTGCTGTAAGGCGGGGGAAGGGTTAGCCACCAGGTTCCCTATAACTGCTCGGCTTCTTACAAATACTTCCATCAACAACGGAAGAGTTTATACTTTCCTAAAAAATCCTACTAGAGCAAGTACCCCCAAAGTATGATCTGCAGAATAAGGGCACTTCATGTAATACTTGTGCAGGGGGCAGGTAGGGTATGGAAAGGTCTATGCTCAACTCAGTTTGAAAAGCAGTAGGCTAAAGAAAGAATTTCAGCTACAGGACTTCTCAGAGCTTCTGCTATGTTAGTGCACGTTGTGACCTCCAAACCTGGGCTAGAGACTGCAGCACTGTCTACACCTCTACTAAGTGCTTTTCAGGGAAAGCATCCCATGATGATAGTGTACCACGGAACATGCTCTGGGAAGCACTACAGCAGACCTAATGTGATCTAATTTGGAGGTGAAGCATAGTGCTCTGACCCAGAATCCTGAAGAGAGGCAAGGTACAAGTAAGCCACTTAGGTAGCATCATGAGCAGGCCTTGGACTTGAGATTCCTCTCCATCTGTGGCACTTCCTTTCACAGGCCCCAGCCACATCACAGGTTAAGTTGTGTGTGTGTGGGTGTGTGTGTGTGTTTCTTTAAGGGAAGGTGCAGAGGTGTGGGACAAAGGGGATGCTTGATCTTTATTTGCCTTGGAGCTGATGGAAGATCACAGGAGTTGTACCTGAGATTCTTAATATAAGTAAACATACACACACATAGAAACAGGTATATAACTATGAAAACAAAATAGTGCAAATTATTTGAAAATAATAGAAATACCTATCATGCCCCCATCCTAATCCCTGTCATCCCTTATATATGTCTTCAGTGCTCTTCCAGGGGTAGCTTTTTACGTCATTGTCGTTGTCATCATTTTAATTCTTGTATTCCTGGCAATGGAAAAAAAGTCCTGATCTTCCTCCCCACTCCTGAATCTGTCTTTCCAGAAGCTGAGAAAGACAGAACCACGATCAATGGACATTGCACGGGAACCCCTCTTTCCTTTAGGCTGGCCCTTACCTTTCCTCCTGGTCCACAACCCACTTGGTGCTCACACACCCAACTGGTCACTGCCACTTCTCCTCCCTCTGTGTTATCATCCTGGGTATGCTCCCCCTTCTAGCCCACTGGCTAAAATGATAAACTTTTGCCCAGTGTCCATATTAACTTTGGCCTTCTGGATACAACATTCTTGCCTTTGTCAGGCAACATGTGTTGAACTGAATTCATCCTCGTCCACGCGATTCTATACCATAATCCCGGAAGATTTTGGATGGTGAAAGATGGTGGTGGGCAGGCAGTGTTGTAGGATATCCTTTCAAGAGTATTCAGGGAATTAGGTTATGTAGTCTATAGTGGACAACTTCATCTCTGCCTTCCCAGTGTCCATTCTCTTCTTTGTAAAAGCATTCAGATTTTCCTTTGGGAATCACTTTTCCTGCTCCCCTCAATCCACACAATTTGTGTGAGGCGGACATCCCTACCACTCCAGGGATGGGAACAGGATCCAGATCTGGTCAATCAAAGCATTCTGGAGTCAACAGAGGGAGACACAATTCTGGGGGATTTTTTAAAAGAAATATTGGGTAGAGAGAATCTGTCCACGAGGGTTGCTGAGAAAATTGAATATTAAAGAGAATGCCTGTTGGAGAAGGGAGACACCGAAAGCAGAACTGGGAGATGGGAGACAGCTGAATTCTGACGACGTGCAGTTGCTTACATGGTAGTCATAGGCTACACTGTGGCCTGATGACACTGGAGCTCCTCAGTTTGGTTTGGCGGACACAGAAGCTCTAGGCTCTGACAGCCCTGAGGCCACCTGCCTGCTCACTTCACCCTGACTAGATGGGTCCTGTTGGAACACGGAGAACTTCACAGAGATGCCTGTAGGCCTCTTTTTAACTCTGTAACATCTGTCATGGGGCAGTTTGACCCCAACCCATGTACAGGTGCCATATCTTGCCTCTGGTCTTCTGACTGAGTCCATCCAAGTACGAGATGTAAAGGTAAACCCTATGACTCATGGAGACATTAACCTGTTAGGTAAAAGACTGCTTTGAATCCTCATCAGGGGGTTAACAGCTAGAAGGAATCCATTTAATACATAACCATTACATTTAACAAATCCCGTCGATACCAGGGTGGATGGCAGCTATTTCCCATTTTACAGATGATGCGGAGGATCTGCCTGATGCCATGTGTCTACCAACTCAGCTAAGATGCAAACACAGGTCTCACTGCTAAGCCTGTGTTACTTCTGCAGTGCTCGAGTGAAACTCAAGAAACCAAAATCTTTCCTCACAAATGACTGAATTCATCTTTTTTTTAAATAAAGGTTTTCAAAAATAAGTTTAAAATCATAGCCACACCAAACTTTAAAAGATCAATCCGCTCCACACCATAATAGGTTAACACAGAGGAGAATTAAGCAACAACTGAGTGTGTGAAGTGTGAAGACAGGGGAGGCACCCAGGGGTGCATGAGAACGTATAGTGGGGAGGGGGGTGCCCGTCGGGGCGGGTCCCTCAGGAACTGCTGAGGCGCTAAGATTGTAGAGGTGGCTCAGGGAGGGGGGAGGGCTTACGTGGTTTTACTTTCTAGGCCTCTTATGACAGCGTCGCCAAACCACACGTATTAAAATGTAGCCACATGCCAAATTTCTGAAAGGCTTTTTATAATTTTGCCTTTTAAATTGCTCGGTTGACCAGCAACCCATTTAATATATGATTAGCAATGATTCCTTGCAATCACTGCATGTGCTTGGGAATACTTGTGAAGAAACTCTCAACTATATTGTTCTCAACGTTTTAAGTTTGGAAATGTTTCATTTTGTGGATATTTAATTATTTTTGCTCTTTTTTTGCATACTTTGGAGCCAGTTTTTTTTCTTTTTTTTTTTTTGCAAGCCTTTCCATTGGTTCTTCAAAACTTACAGATCTTGGGCACAATGCCTTTAATTGCCTAACGGGTAAAATAGCAGAGGTGGAAACAGAGCACGGAGAGAGAATGCAGGAAGTATGGGAGCCAAGTGCACTCAGCATTTAAAACCACCTGAGGTCAGCTGTCATGATCTGAAATTGGATCCCTGCAAGCAGCGAGCCAGGCACCATTTCAAAACACGCAATCTCCACCAATATCTTCCCTTGAAGACTATAAAGAGATGTCTTCAGGAGTGTCCTACCATCCACAGATGCAGCAGGAACAGGAAGCTGCCTCTGCCATTCCCCTTCCTTTGGGGCAGCATCTACTCCCAAGACAAGACCAGTTACCCAAACAGCCACCAATGAGTCCGGCAGCAGGCCCAGCACCCTCACGGCCATGGTGACAGGGTATTCACAGAGTAGACACGTGAAGTTGCCACACGTGTCATTGCTGGGCTTGTTCATTTAAGTTGGTCTCTAATTTCTAGAAATTCACCTGCCTTCATCAGTTTGAATATATGATTTCCCAAATCACAGCAGAAATTATTAACGAATTAATCAATCTGAAATTTTTGAAGTAAAGCTCTTTAAGAGGGTTGGGAACGGGGAAGAAACACACAAATAAAGAGTGTCCTGAGACCTCAGAAACATCTTGATGTTTAAAATAAAAATACTCATGCCAACTAACCTATCTGCCACCCCAAGTAAACACATATAATGATGGGGGAGGAGGAGGCAATGATGCACATCTTTCTGTTCTGTGGGGCACCATCTCATACATCCACCCTGATTTCCCAGAGGAAACCAAGTGTGGGGAGGTGAATTACTTATCCCATCATAGCTGGTTAGTAGCTGAACTGGGCCAGAAAGCAAGCTGGGCTACTTAGCTCGCGAGGTCACCATCACCTTCCCTGCAGACTCAACAGAAGGGTGTCAGCAGAGCAGGATCCACATCCAGAGCCACCAGTATCAGAAGAACCAGGAAGAGAGGAAGTGGCCCATGTGTCAAAAAAACTCTGCCCTGGTCCATCCAAGATGCCAAACACTGATAAATTGTCCCACTCAAATGGCTTCTTTTTCTTTTAGTGTTTATTTATTTACTTATTTATTTATTTGGCTGCGCTGGGTCTTAGTTGCGGCATGTGGGATCTTCACTTGCGGCATGCGGGATCTTCAATTGCAGCATGTGGGATCTTGTTCCCTGACCAGGGATCGAACCCAGGCCCCCTACATGGGGAGCGTGGAGTCTTAGCCACTGGACCACCAGGGAAGTCCCTCACATGGCTTCTTAGACCTAGCCAGCTAGAGTACAGAAAGACCTGGCTTGCCTACTGACATTCCTATTAACTGTTAGTCACTTCTAAAGAACCGGCCAGGTGGTCTAAACGTGGAAACTCTGACTAAGCACAAGTTACTTCTCCCCTATTCTGGAGTCAGGTGAGGAACAACAGAGGTCCAGGCTGGGCACACAGGCTGTGGTGCTGCTTTCCCATTCACCACAGACTGGCTAAAATTGCCTACCGGCACATCCACACATCTCCAGCAAAACACCAACAGGTAAAGTCAGTGGAACGCCACATTCTAATCCTCCCACCGTGACCAATACCCTGGAAAAATCCACTTCTGCACCCTGCCTTGGTCCCCTCACCTCACACAGGTGAATCCCACCCCCACCTTGGGCATGGTTAAAACTGAAGCAATCCCTTAGTTTCCTGGTGTTTCCTTTTCTCTATCTACCTTCAATTTTGTCCACTTCCACAGGCCTCCTCTACTCCAATCTGCTACTTCCTTCCCTGCCTTTTAACACCCTCAACACTTCCACTCGGTCACCACGAAACTAACTAGTCACCAGCACTCACCTCACCTAGGAGCCTCCAGACACAAAAGACCTAGCGGGATGGCCACCTCACGATCTTTCATCGTAGCATGACAGCGAGGACAGGCACCACGGTGCAACCTAAGTTTTGGGGCTTTTTGGTTGGGTCTGTAATCAGTGATGTCCTTCACCACTTTTTATCAGAAAAGATTAAGACAAACAAACAAACCACGAGGTTCAGCTGCCCTCTGAGGGCAATGTGGATATCAGCAGTGCCTCCTACTGCTCTTTCCCCATCAGCACGTCATGTTGCAATACCCCAGCTTCCCCCTACGCTTATCAACTGTCTTGATGAAGATGGTAAATAATCGTGATGGAGGGAGGCTGGCTGGTGTTCACACAGAAGGACGGTGAAAGACAGAAGCAGGGCCTGGTACATGACGGGAAGGCAAAGGCTGTGATTCTGCCATGAGCCCCAAAACATCACAGATGTATATGCCTTAAAAAAAAAAAAAATCACTAGTCTCGCTGAACTCAGAGTGGTCTGTCTCTGTCAGCAGAGAGGAGTAGACAGGTCAAGATAGAAAGCCAAGTCCAAAATGCTGGAATCTCCCATCAAACTGCACCAGGGGTAGCTGAACCAATCAGGAGCTAAGCTAAGAATAAGGCAGAGAATGAAGGAGCAGAATGTCACTAAGATGTACCAGCAACTTCTGTCCAAGGAGTGCAATTGCTTCTCTTGGGCACCTGAGAAGGGGCTGGCAGTAGGCTGTTTAAATAAATATTAAATTTGTCCTCCTATTGGCAATAGCATCGCCACTACCACTCCAGAAGTAGCTGTGCCAGATGAGGGCTGGGACACTTCCGTGTTTAGAGCAGAGAGGGGCACACGTCCCAACTACTGCTTGCAATGATCTGCCTGGAGTCTTACATGCCACCCTAAACTGACCAACAGTACCATTTCCAGAGCTTGTCCCGAGGGACAGGAAGCCCCTGCAGGACACAGCCAAAGGCACGTGGTCCCTTAGTTCTGTATCTGAGCATGGGCAGATCTGGATTCAAACGTCAGCAGCAGTAAATAAAACTGCAGTATGTGTGGCAGGCAGAATTCTCAGATGTCCAAGAGTCTGGGCCCTGGCTATTCAAACACTAATCTAGGTACTGCTGTAAACAGATGACCTTAAGATAAGGACATTACCCTGGTATCACAAGAAGTCAGATTCAAGCATGAGAAGGATTCAATGCCACAGAAGGATTCAGTGCATTGTTGTTGGCTTAAAGATGGAGGGAACCAAGTTGCAAGGAATGCAGGCAGGCTCTATAAGCTGAGAATTGTCCCCAGCTGACAGCCAGTAACAGGGACCCCAGTCCCACCACCTGAATTCTGCCAACAACCTGAATGCGGTTGGAAGCATATTCTTGCCCAGAGCCCAGCCTGGCTAACACACTGACATCAGCCTTCTGAGGCCCTAGCCAGAGAACCCAAGCAAGCCTACCAAGACCTCTGACCTACAGAACTGTGAGATGATAAATGGTATTCTTTTAAGTTGCTAAGTCTGTGGTAATTTGTTACACAGCAACAGAAATCTAACACACTACGTAGAGCTCTCAGTAAGTAGAGAGCCACAGTTCAAAATGGCCTGACCTCCTTCAGTGTTAGCCCTTCACCTCCGCATCCTCCCACACCCCCAGACACGAGAGCACAGACTCCTTCTGGACCCCTTTTACTGAAAAAGAAAAGGGGAGCAAGAGAACTGGGGAGGTAAAGACCTTTCCTTACTTCAAAAGCCCACCCTGGGCTTCCCTGATGACGCAGTGGTTGAGAGTCCGCCTGCTGATGCAGAGGGCGCAGGTTCTGTGCCCCGGTCTGGGAAGATCCCACATGCCGCAGAGCGGCTGGGCCCGTGAGCCATGGCCGCTGAGCCTGCACGTCCGGAGCCTGCGCTCCGCAACGGGAGAGGCCACAGCAGTGAGAGGCCTGCGTACCGCAAAAAAAAAAAAAAAAAAAAGCCCACCCTAGGTGGAAAACACCATTTGGAATCCTAATAGAAAGAATCAGATATTTCCCCTTCTACCAATTCTGACCCCTTACACACACCACATGTAGCCTCTATTAGTTGCAGACGAAACCACCACAGGTCCTGCACATTCTTGCTGGGGAGGCCTTTACCACAACACTTTCTCATCATGTGTTCATAGCAAGCAATCTTGAGAGGTGAAGTAATGTCCCCATCTGGAACAAAGAGCAGGCTTGCTGTAAGAGGTGGAGTGCCCAAGTGTGCATGTTCCTTGGCTCTGATGCAAACCCCCGGCATGCATGGCATCTACCTGCGGCCCCTACACATCACCAGTGTGGGACTTGGGGAGAAAGAAACCAGTACAAACGTGAAGCTCATGCTGCTTGCTGTGCTCTGAGTAATAAAGTTCTTTGTCTCTGACCTGAGATATCCATTTCTTCTGCTAGCATCCACGAAACAGTAATCATCTAACTTATTAGCTTGCAAGTAGGGTGAAATTCTAGACTCTGACACTATTACACTTAGATCTTTTAAATCAGGAGATCTACTATCTTTACATTATCAATTTCAAAAGAACAAAATACGCTTTTTAAATTTTTCTTGTGGAGATAATAAAATCTACATCACTGGGCTATTGTGGGAATAAAATGAGAAAACACATAGCACACCTGAGATACAGAAAACATCCAATAACTTTCGTTAGATCCCTGCTCTCCCTAGTCACTCATCCTCCCCAAAATCCACATACAATGAACCAGATGGGGAGCAGTATGTCTCCAAGATAGCAGTCCACTCAGAAGACAAGGGATAAAATAGTCTACTACACCAATTTCTGACATTTGCATCACACTGCACTACTCATAAAGGGCTTCCACCCATATTATCTCATTTAATCCCTACACAGAAACCAAGGTTCAGAGAGGTCAGTCCTTGCAGAAGGAACAGTAACTCCACAGGTCTGGAAAAATAGCCATATGGCAGAAGCCTGGGGATGTGGGCTGAGAAAGCATTGCTGAAATGCAGCTGTGATGTTGTTCTAGCAGCACGACTGTATCCTGAAGGCACACTCTTCATCCAGGTAAGCCAAGGGAGTTCCCATCATGAATAGGCCTCCTGAGGAATGTCTGCCCTGGAGAAATGGCTGGAAACCACAAGATAGAGAAACATCTTTTATTCAGATATGCTGATGGTTTTTAAATGGAAAATTTTTAAACTCCTTAATATAAGAGGCCATCCTGTCCTGGATGAACTTGGTCCCTTTGGTTCCTTGGCAGTTTCTGCTGTGTCCAGAGGCCTTGGGGCCTTTCATCTTGTGACAGTGTCACTTGAGGGTCTTGCTGAGGTTGGAGAAGCCAATGCCAACACAAGTCATCAGCACTTTATCCCCTCCCTTGAGTTCTTCACCACATGGCTTGGTTTCAATTTTAAACATAATCTGGAAAAAGCTCTTCAAATGCCGCAAAAATTCTATCCTAAAAAATAAAAATAAAAATTTTAAAAAGGGAGGGAGAAATGAAAGAGGAATTCGGCTTTTAAAAAATTCTTCTCCAGCCTAGAACTGAAGCTTTTAATTTCCCAGATCAGGAGGAATAACTGAAATTAAGAACTTCTATCAATGCTGATTAAACAGCATTTATTTACAGCCTGCCAGATTCCAAAGATGATTTTAAACAGCTTGCAGAGATGCACACAACGTAAGACAAATTAAATAAAGAAAAAGAAAGGAAAAGGTTAGAGGTTAGTCCTACACATGCATTAGAGTGGACATGAATACGGCATTAATCTTCAAGAGGCTCATGCAGAGAGAGAAACACGTGCTTTAATGAGTCACAGTATCATGAGATTAAAACCAAGCAGGGTGACTGCTGCTGATGCTGGATGAGAGAAGTCTCTCTCTCCATTGTTCAATCTCGACAGCCCTTTCATTCATTCAACAAATATTTATTGAGTGCCTACTATGTGCCAGGCACTGTTCTTCATGCTGGAGATATTGCAGTCAACCAAAAATCCCTTCTCTCATGAAGCTTTCAATCTATATCCTTGAAATATATATATACTTCCTCCATAGTCAGAAATTTAAATAAAGTAAACAAGGCAGATGAGAAGGAAACGTAGGTATAAAATATTTGTGTGTATATGGCTGAAGGCAATACTAAATAAGGTGGCCAGGGAAGTGCTCACAGTAAACATGCAGAGGAGGTTCAAGGGGCTCTTTCTTGTCATCTCCCTTAAGACAGAGCGATGGCTTCACCCCAAGAGTACCTTGGGAACAGCAATTCCGTGGAAGGACCATGGTACTGGTCTGGCCTAGCAGATTCGGCATCAACCCAGCGAGGCTGACCATAGGACTCACCTGGAGAGTTCATTTAACAAGCAGATTCCTGAAGGTTTCAATCAACTGGCAACTGGTGGAGAGGAAGTGTCCATGTGGAAGAGCCCAGAATCACAGGCCACATGTCCCCTCCTCACCCCTTACCAAGCCGTGTCTCCGCAGGGCACAGGGGCCAGAATCCTCCCTGGTGATTCGTACCAGCCCAGTTTGCGAAACACTGGTTTAGTTAAGAACAGATGATCTGCACGTCTTTTTTTTTTTTTTTTTTTTTTTAAACATCTTTATTGGGGCATAATTGCTTTACAATGGTGTGTTGGTTTCTGGTTTATAACAAAGTGAATCAGTTATACATACACATATGTTCCCATATCTCTTCCCTCTTGCGTCTCCCTCCCTCCCACCCTCCCTATCCCACCCCTCCAGGCGGTCACAAAGCACCGAGCTGATCTCCCTGTGCTATGCGGCTGCTTCCCACTAGCTATCTATCTTATGTTTGGTAGTGTATATATGTCCATGCCTCTCTCTCGCTTTGTCACAGCAATCAGAGAAGAAAAGGAAATAAAAGGAATCCAAATCGGAACAGAAGAAGTAAAGCTATCACTGTTTGCAGATGACATGATACTATACATAGAGAATCCTAAAGATGCTACCAGAAAACTACTAGAGCTAATCAATGAATTTGGTAAAGTAGCAGGATACAAAATTAATGCACAGAAATCTCTGGCATTCCTATACACTAATGATGAAAAATCTAAAAGTGAAATCAAGAAAACACTCCCATTTACCATTGCAACAAAAAGAATAAAATATCTAGGAATAAACCTACCTAAGGAGATCTGCACGTCTTTAATGAAGTAGTTCAGCAACCCTGTGTTGTGCTGCCTCCCAATCAAACCATACAAACAGTTCTCACACAGAATGTACATGGAATCACCCGAGGAGCTTTCAAAATACTGATCCTGACATGCAGATCAATGGAACAGAATTGAGAGTCAAGAAATAAGCCCACACACTTGTGGTCAACTGATTTTCAAAAAGGTGCCAAGATAATTCAAAGAGGAAAGAATAATCTCAACAAATGGTGCTTCACACGCAAAAGAATGAAGCTGGACCCTTTACTCACATCACACACAAAAATTAACTCAAAACGGATCAAAGACCTACATGGAAGAGCTAAAGCTATGAAACTCAAAGAAGAAAACACAGGAGTAAATCTTCATGATCTTGGGTTAAGCAATGATTTCTTAGATACAGCATCAAAAGCAGAGTGATAAAAGAAAAAATGGATTAACTGAACTTCATCAAAATTAAAATCTTTTCTGGACACTATCAAGAAAGTGGAAAGACAACCCCCAGAATGGTAGAAAATATTTGCAAATCATTTATCTGATAAGGGTCTGGTATCTGGAACATATAAAGAACGCACACAACTCGATAATAAAAAACCAAATAACCTAATTTTAAAATGAGCAAAGGATCTGAATAGACATTTCTCTAAAGAAGATATGCACATAGCAATAACCACATGAAAAGATACTCAACATCATTAGTTACTAGGGAAACACAAATCAAAACCAACAGAAAGGCTATGATCAAAAAAAAAAGATAATAACAAAAGTGTGGGTGAGGAGAAATTGGAACCCTCAAACACTGCTGGTAGAAATGTAAAATGGTACCACCACTGTGGAAAACAGTCTGGCAATTCCTCAAAATGTTACACAAGGAGTTAGTTACCATATGATCCAGCAATTCCACCCTAAGGTATATACACAAGAAAAATGAAAACATACATCCACACAAAAACTTGTACATAAATATTCATAAGAGCATTATTCATAACAGTCAAAAAGTACAAACAACTCAAATGGCCATCAACTGATGAATGGATAAACAAAAGATGGTTTATCTGTATAATGGAATATTATTCAGCCATAAAAAGGAATGAAGTACTAATACATGCTACAATATGGATGGACCCTGAAAACATTCTGCTAAGTGAAACAAGCCAGTCACAAAGAACCACATATTGTTTGAGTCTATATGTATTGGACAGAACAGGCAAATCTATTATAGCGACAGAAAGCAGATTAGGGGTTGCCTAGGGCTGGGGGGAGTGAGAGGAATCAGGAACACCTGTGAATGGGCAAAAGGGTTTCCTTCCGGGGTGGTGGAAATGTTCTAAAATTAGACTGTGGTTACATTTACACAACTTTGTGAATATACTAAAAACCCACTGAATTGTACACTTTAAATAGGTAAACTGTGTGGTATGTGAATTATACCTCAATAAAGTTGTTTAAAATAACTATTTTATTTGTGAAGTTAAAAAAAAAAAGAACTGATACATGGCTCCCGTCCTCACACAGTATATACCAAACTAAGTATAAAGCCTACTGCAATGCATTTTCCACCCTCTCCTGTGCCTTTATCCTAGTTAATCTAGTCAAAGGAGGAAAAAGCAAAAAGGGGAAAAGAAAGTCTGAACAATTCCGCATCCTGTCTGCCCGAGATGGGCTAAGAGATGGAACAGTAACTAGCCTGGACAGTAGGAGTCCCGGTGATGGCTGCATGCTCACAGAAAAATTCCTCACTTCTTTGCTCTCTCTTACACCTTGGATTGTGCTACTTCATCTCCATCTTTAAAATAATGTCCCACTTGCCACCTATTCTACGAAGCCTTCTCTAGCCAGTAACCCCTCTGGGTTTCCATAGCATTCTTGGCTCTGCTTATGGAGTCTAATGAAATGCTCATGTGTAAGTGTCTCACAATTGCCCTGGCCCCGCTCTTGGTAAATTATATAAGCACCTCCAGGGCAATGACCTTAACCCATTACACCTGCTAGGCACTATATATAAGGCACTCAGGAACGGGGCACCCAACAGAATGTGGAGGTAGGGTTTAGGGATACTTTTTTTTTTTTTTTTGCGGTACGCGGGCCTCTCACTGCTGTGGCCTCTCCCGTTGCGGAGCACAGGCTCCAGACGCGTAGGCTCAGCAGCCACGGCTCACGGGCCTAGCCGCTCCACAGCATGTGGGATCTTCCCGGACCGGGGCACAAACCCGTGTCCCCTGCATCGGCAGGCGGGCTCTCAACCACTGCGCCACCAGGGAAGCCCCAGGGATACTTCTGAGAAATGACTTCAACATTCTTAGCAATTAAGGGAAGTCAATTCTTCCCCTGCTGGCTTTCTCATTTTACTAACCAATTGAAATTTTCAGGTTTTTGCTCTGTCCCAGCCTCACAACCTCCCTAACCCTGCCCTAGGAAAGAAAGAAAACAAACACATCAAAAAAAACCATAGATAAACAGTCCACATCTGTGGGCACAGCTTCCGGCTGGCAGCAATGCAGAAAAAGCCAGCCATCTCACCCACTTGTCTGCATTCTAAGGAGGAAACAGCCTGTTCTCTCTCGCTGCTGCTTCGGTTCTAATACAGGCCTGAGGCACGCTCTGCTTCCAGAGCCTCCCCAGCCTACTTCATACTTCACCCTGAATCGTTCAACTGTGCTGGAAAAACCAGACACCTTCCCCAGCTGGCAGAATTCCTAAGAGGCCGCAGCCTGCCTCTGATCTCTTGGAGAAGGAGGGGAGAAACACAGGCTTGAGTGTGCAAGCCTGCATAGTTGCAGCTTTGGGGTATTTGTAGCCTTTGGAATCGTTAGAAAAAGCAAAGTCAGTTCCACTTTTTACATAATGTTCTGCCAACCCTTCAGCCTGAGGAAGACTGTGTAAGGACTGAGTTAAGGTACATTTCATTTCACATTTCATGATGCCCTCCACCACCAGCCCCATTCTCCCTAAGTCTCCTGTGGCTGGGATAGCGTAAAGCAACCATGCTCAGAAGCTGAGAAATAACCTCAGGCGATATGAAATACTAACAGTATCCTTAAGAAAATGAAAACCAAACAGAATAAACTCACCCACATCTATATGCAGTTGAACAAAGTCAGGTCCAGGGCCGGTCCGTGTCCTTTTACACAGCCCCACGCGGCACCGCTCCCCTTTCTTTCTCTTCCAAACACCATACGGTAGACCCACACTTTCTAGACACAGCTCCCCAGCCACAGAGCCAGGCAGAAGAGGCACACCGAGGACACTGAGGGCACCCCCGCAACAGTGTGACTGGAAGATTTTCAGACTAACCCTTTTAGGCAACTGGGACTCCTGACTTAAGAGAGGTATCCTTAGTGAGCTTTCTTCCCCCAGAACAAAGTGATTTATATCTTTTAAAAAATGAAAAAACAAAAAACCACCAACAACCTACTTTTCCTGAACACCTCCAGTCCATCTGACAAGCAGGTTTCAGAGAATCCTAGAGCACAGAGGTAATTCTTCCTGTGTATTTTCCAAGAGTGGGTTGTTCCCACCACCATTGTTGGTCAACAGGTGAAGGCCACTGGGCTCACAGTCATCTGCCCATTGGATCCCAACTGCCTGGAACTTGCCAGGTTGCCCGATCCTGCCCCTTAAAATACAGCCCCTCATACCAGGTCCCCCTCTGAAGCCTGCTAGAGAGTGGTGGTGACGGGGATCACGACGCGCTCTCTCTGGCGGCTCTACAACAAGAAACCATGATAGTGGGCCCCGCCTCCTGCTCCACCAAGCCACCTGGACACTGGGGTCACCTACTTCTCAGATCTAAGGAGTTGCTCTGCAAATTGAGGGGATGGAAGATCTGGGGGTGGGAAGAGAATCTGCTCAACAGGGCTCCCTGTAGTCACGACACGGCATCTTTTAAATATATCGGTGGTACTTTTTCTGCCGAAGAGCTGTTTTCCCAAAGACCAGCTGACCTCTGCTCCAGGAATGAAGTTATTAAACTCCGTTATAAAGGCAGCAGGAAACAGAGAGCCAGGCTGGCTGCACTCTCAGGAGACATGGATACCAGGCCAAGTTCAGCCAAGAACTCACTATGAGCAGGTGAGTGACCTCTTTGTCATCTGAAAAGTAAGGATATCACTTGTTTTACCATATGCCAAATATGTCCTGCGGCTCAAAGAGCATAATAAAGGAGACTGGGCTTTGCAGCATTTAAACCATTTCCCAGATGTAAGGTGGCGTGTGCTGTGCTGGCTTCCAAAGAGGAGTTGGGCAACTGAACCCAAAGAGCAGCATCTCATTGATCTTCACATCACTGTGCTACACACTGGGTGAGCCAACTACCCCGATCAGTCCGTGTTTGACAAGGACCCTGGGCTCTCGCTCCCCAGCACGTCACAAAAGTGAAAAGAGGTCATTTACTGAAACTAGAATAAAACAAAGTGACGTAGTTTATTTTAGACTTCCAATGAAAGACAGAAGGAGATCATTTTATGACAATTTGAAACGAGGATTCTGAAAAGATACAGCAGGGCACCCTGGGCTCAGGCAGGGAGGTGCCTGGAGTCCAATAACATGTGTGAAATCCCAGCTTTTACTAAACAGCACAGTGGGTCAGGGAAGCATGCACTCTGGATGAGACGTCAGAGTCCGAACCCCAGGTGCTGACTGTGTGACCCTGGGCACACGACTTGACCACTCTGTGTCTCAATCCGCTGACCAGTAAAATGGAGTGTACCTGCCTTCACCACTTTACCACCCTTGTGGGGTTATCATGAAACCTGAAAGAGTTCGTGTTTGTAAAGTACGTAAAACAACATCTGGCCCACAGCGAACACTGTTAAGTGTTGTTAAATAAACATCCACTTACAGAATTCTCAGGAACAGTAAATAAGATGTGTGTAATTTGTTTAGTAATGTAACTGCAGGAAGTTAGTCATAAATTTAAAAATTAGTGGATACAGGGACTTCCCTGGTGGCGCAGTGATTAAGAATCCGCCTGCCAATGCAGGGACACGGGTTCAAGCCCTGGTCCGGGAAGATCCCACATGCCGTGGGGCAACTAAGCCCGTGCGCCACAACTACTGAGCCTGCACTCTAGAGCCCGCGAGCCACAACTACTGAAGCCTGTGGGCCTAGAGCCTGTGCTCCACAACAAGAGAAGCCACCGCAATGAGAAGCCCACGCGCTGCGACAAAGACTAGCCCCCGCTCGCTGCAGCTAGAGAAAGCCCGCGTGCAGCTACGAAGACCCAACACAGCCAAAAATTTTAAAAAACAATAAATAAATAAAAATTTTAAAAATCTTTAAGAAAAATAAAAATTAGTGGATACAGATTTAGATAGCTGAGCAGACGATTTACAGCCGACTTCAGGCCTGAGGTTACCCAAAGCAAGTTTACCAGGCCTCCTGGTGTTCAAAGTGAACTTGACAGGAGACTGGACGTCCGTGTGCGCCCAGCACTGATGGCGCTCTGCCAGGCACACCGCGCTGCTGGGAGAGCTAAGTGCCCGACCGCATTTAAGCCTCGCTCCGCCTTCACAAGCCCATGACTTCAGGACCATTCACTTTCTCTGTGGATGAAACTGAGGCTCGGAGATGCCAAAGACCTTGTCCATGGTCTCCCAGTGCTGCAAGGTAGAGCCAGAACTGAAATCCAGATAGGCTGGACTCCAATACCTGTGCACTGGCAGAACACAGAAAGTTCCGGTCACCGCAGTCTCTGATCATAAACAATTTTTGAAAGTGCTAATTAAGACGCTCATTGATATATACTCCTACTTTCAAATAAAGTATACATCATCCTTAAACTGTAAAATTAAGCTTTTTCAGGGGAAAGTAGAACCACCATCACTAACTGTAAACCACCTAAAACTCCGCAAATTGAAAAGAAATAGATTCTCCACATACCAGCATGTTATCCAATACTATTTTATTCTAACTGAAAAAAAACCTCTCTGGCCTTCCCAAAGAATTTCACACATATAGACTTACTTTCTCAAATAACACAGAAAACCATTACCAGCCACGTTAGACTTACTTTCTCAAATAACACAGAAAACCATTACCAGCCACGTCCTGCAGTAAAACAGAGAGAAGAGGAAAGGGGAAAAACAGAAAGACCCTTATTTCCCAGAAAGGGTTTGAAAGCAACACTGCTAGAAAACACTATCCTGCTTAATCCCAGTGCTCTGTAAACAGACATTTAAAAAGCTATTTATACAAATCAAAACATGCAAACTGCCAGAAAAAATACATTTCTTTAAACCAAGGAGGGTCTTGCTTCTGGTTTTCTTTAGAAATCTGAGGTTACAGAAAGCAGATTTTTATGATTTTAATTGCACATAAAAATACATGTGATATTATGGTCTCCAAAGCTCTTGAATCCAACTAGGATAAGCTGTTCCCTCACCATGATCATCCTGACTGTGGATTCTGTCCTTTTTACCCTTAACTGTATGCAAACGCACGATGATAATTTTGCCTGTCCTGGAGCACGCCTATTTCTTCCCACCTTTGCCCTTCATCTCTTTGGGCTTCTAGAGCTTTCCACAATGATTAAAGGCAAGAAGGGTCCCAAATAGATACAGCTTTCAAAAAGAAACTCCCTCCTCCTCCCTTGTGCTAGCTTACTGAAAGAAGGGAGGCTGCCCTTTCCAAGCCCCTGGCCGCCCCTCTTGCAGGAAGCCCTGGCGGGGCAAGTAATCCAGAGGAAGACTGTCCTGCAAGTCCTAGCCCCAGGGCTCAAAACACAAAATTTTGTAATTTGTCCCACTCCTGTAAAGCTCCATTCAGAGCAGACCACTTTGTTTTCCCAGGAGATGTGTAATTTTAGGCAAGGTTTCTGGAAGACAAGACACTGCAATTAATGTTTGGTGAGGGGGTGTGTCAAGGACACAGGAACTTTTAAAAATGTCCAGTCACATCTTGACGTCTCCACAGAGTTTGCTGACTTAAAAAGATTATACAAGGCCCTGTAGCCAAACTGAAAAAAAAATCTCTAAAAGCAAAAAAAAAAAAAAAAAAGTGTCAAGGAAAAATAAAAATATACATTCCATTTTTCACATAATGTTCTGCCAAACCCCATGCCCCACGACCACACACATTTCTAGACACCGCCTCATGCTGCCCGAGCAGCCAGGCCTTCTGCTGCCCTGAAGCCAAGGCTGGGAAAGCAGCAGCCATGAGACCAGCTAAGAGGGTGAAGGGCACTGTGGCGGCCACACGGCTGTCAGCCACTTCCAGCAAACTCGCTGGGAAGCCAATCTCTACACTTAAGGTGCTGTGCACCCAGCCCTCACCTCCTCTCCAAGTGCCTTAACTACAAAGTCTCTCTGGGCAATGTTGATTCCTGATGTCAGCATGCCACTTAGTATTACTCAATTTCAGGTTTCCTGTCCTGTGAAATACTTTACACAAGTTATCGGGAGATAGTGTGGTCCTCACCAGTTTCCTGCTTTCAGTCTTCCCGCAATGCTAACAATGTATTCTCTTCCATTTCCTTGTTCCAAAAAGCCTTCCACCACCAACTTACAGAAAAAAAGAAAAAAAGCCTCCAAAAGAATCTCCTGGTCTCTATACTCCCAGTTCCCGGGTCCAATGGTACACTGCCCCCTCTACAGTGCCCGCCCCTTTCTCAATGTGATGGCACCACCATTCTTCAGTTATCACAGTACTGTACCTTTCAGATATACAGCATCGGTACCATGATAACCGAAAAAGGACAGTTCAGTCTCATATCTACCTGAATATTTCCTCGAACCCAAGGCCCATTCCCCCTGCCAGCTTCCCACCCACAGGTGGCCATAGAATGATCTTCAAGTATATAGACACATGTACAGAGATGTCAGTGCTCAAACAGGCTGTTTCACAGCAACCTCACTGACTATCAACAGGAGTGCTTCTTTCACTGTGCTGTTTAGAATTCAAGTCTTCTGAGGACCTGCTCTTTTTCGGAGAATGCCTGCTTTAATACCCCAACAGTCAACCTATGATAACATCTCATGGCCTCAAACTCACCTCTGCATTTCCCTCCTAGTCCAGTGGTGTTACTATGAACTTTGCCTCTTGGACAAAAAGGCAGTCCTTTTTGCTAAAGCTAGGAAAAAGAGGGATTTTTAAAAACTAACAATAAAACCCAAGCTATAACAGAAGCAGTTTACCTCCAAAATGGAAACAATATCTAAAGCACAGACAGAACTGTCTAGTATAGATCACGCAGTTTTAATGACACAGAAATGACAGATGGGAAGGAAGAAACTGCAGGAAAGAAAGGAAAGCAAAATCCTTGTTAAACGCCAGATGAAAGCAACAACCTGCAGCGCGTTTAAGGATCAGCATAATCAGGTGGGAACAAGATAGTGCTCATCATTTTGTTCGACTGGAGGATTAAACTGGACAGCATAAGGGGGCTGAAAGAAAACAACTCACGTGTAGGGAGAGAGTGGTCCGAGAAGGACCTTGGAAACATCCTGCTGTCCAAGGGTCATGAGTAACAGAGCCAGGCTTTGGTTGGTCGAGTCCACACATCCACCCTGTAAACACAAACACTTTAAGGATTAATCATTGTACCAAACCAGATAATGGAAAACCAACAAAACAGAGGGAAAAAAAAAAACAGACACAGATGCCCAGAGTATCAGAACCACAGAAAAGCAGACGGCAAAATTCAAGCAATAATAAAACAGAATAAGTGTCTTTTAAAGAGTTATCCTCATATCAAATAACCGTAGGGGGTTAAACTAACAGTTAATCAAAACAATTGTAAGAGCTGAGACTATCAGAATGAATAGACATTTAAGTTTACCGAGGTATATCTAGTGAAAAATGAAACTTTGCCTTTGTAATTAAAGCCATAGCAGGACATAAAAGCAAAAAAGCATAATCATTTATAGGCAATGCATAATTACCAAGGGTTAAGTGAATGACATTTCTACTTATTTAATCTGTCATAGAACACCACAGCTAATCTGACATGAGAGGACCTTTCCCTTTCAAGGGTCTTACCTACAACACATTCGATGACATTCAGAAAACTGCCTGCCATGTCACATTAGATTCCCCTCTTTAACCTACTTCCTGTGTGCCTTAGAACTGGAGAACTGTTCAGACCAGATCCCTCCATTCTTATTATTTATGCATTATGTTCCCCCATTTTCCCTGTTCTTCCAAATCAATAAGCAGGACAAAATTCTCTTCAAAAACTTTCTCCTGAGGTACAACTGCTTTGGTTGCCTTTCTTCTTTCATTCTCGAATTTTTCAACCACTTCAGCCATTTTGCTTCTGCTTGATGCATGCATTACTGCTGCTTCCATTTGTGCCTTGAAGAATGTCTTTATTTCAGATCATCCTCTCTGGTATAACTTTATTTACAACAACTTAAATTTACACTGTACATACTGAAAGCAAGATGACCTTGAATGTCTACATACTTTGCATATTTCACAACAAGAAATCCAGTTTCTAACCATGGCACATCACTGTTCAAGGCTAGACTCTCCCAGACTTGGAATGGGATAAGTGGTCACCCACTGCTGCTTACGTGGGTACACCTCTCTCCTTTTTTAATGCACGTAGGGTAGGGAATAAATCGATTCTCAGGTACAGACACTCATTCTCTGCCGTTAGACTTCATTGAGGGCAATGGAGTAGGAAAATCAGAAGTGGATCCTACTGCCAGCCTTTATGAAACCTACTGCTCTTCCTCATCTACCTGAGTTAATAAAGGACAATATTTATCTCATATAGCAAATTTTAGGACGAGAGGAGTTCCAGCACATATATTTCCATCTAAATGGAAAACCTGACCCATGGAGAATAAAAGAATATATAACAAAATATATTAATATAAGAAGATTTAACAAAACTATTTGTTTTACAGAACTTGCTCCTTGTCATAAGACTGCCTAAAATTAAACTGTCCTCTTCAGTCTCCGCTTCCTAGCACTATGTTGCTATTCTGCTATTCTCAATTGATTTTTTTTTTTTTTTTTTTTTGCAGTACGCGGGCCTCTCACTGTTGTGGCCTCTCCCGCTGCGGAGCACAGGCTCCGGACGCGCAGGCTCAGCGGCCATGGCTCACAGGCCCAGCCGCTCCGCGGCATGTGGGATCTTCCCGGACCGGGGCACGAACCCGTGTCCCCTGCATCGGCAGGCGGACTCTCAACCACTGCGCCACCAGGGAAGCCCTCAATTGATTTTTATTATGTACCGAACCAAGATTTTACTGCAGTAAATATATTAGGGTCTGTGTACAGGATACAACAGAGGAAGTGGTGGGGCCGCCCGGACAGCAGGACACAAGCCTTGTGCAAAGTAGCTTCAATCTCATTACAAAGACAAAATATGAGCAGGAACCAGTAACAAGTGAAGGTGAAGACGAAGTTACGTGGCAGCTGGGGGCTGTGGGCACCGGGACTAACAAGGTGGTGCGAGAGGGGTTGTCACTCCCCTGGCACCAGAGGGAGGCTTTGGGGAGGTGGGGACTTGAGCTGGCCCTGGAGCGATGAGCAGGGTTTGGAGAGGGAGGAAGAGCAGGAGGATGGGGGAGATACAACCCAGGGCCGGCAAGGACCAGCCAGGAGGGCAGCCTGAGAGTGGCTGTCTGCTCTCTGCGGAGAAGTATGCGGAACTGCAGGGATAAGGTGGAGTAGGCAGACTGAGGTGGGGCTTTTCTAACTGGGCCACGGGTTTTGACTCTATCCTGGGGAAGTGAGAAGCTGGTGAAGGTCTCCGAGCACAGGAGTACCAAGATCAGATCGCAGCTTTAGGGGGAGATTTAGGCTGAAGAGGATGCTGGAGAGGGTATGGAAAGGATTTCCCCTCTGCAAGTAGGGAGCGCCAGTACCTATATCGGGGGAGGGGGGAACGGAAGGGAGGAGGGTGGTAGATGGGGGCAGAGAGAAGGATAGGAAAGGGCAGTTCCAGAAAGCCTGGGACAGAATCAAGAGGGCTTGGTAACTGATGAGACAGAAATGGAACAAGAAGAATTAGATCAGAGGATTAAAACTTTGGCATAAATAAACGGTACCAAAGGGCATGGATTTTTATTACTTATTTAAACCATGTCACATCACAGACTTACAAAGAATTATTATAAAAACTGCATGCATTTTCATCCTTTTAGCAATTAAAGATCATAGACACACACAAAAGAAGTTTTCTTAATGACTTAAAACAAAAAACTCAGTCCAGCCACTACTGAACGGTTTAAAGCAGAACTTAACCAGAGTAAAGAAAAAGTAAAATAAAATAACCTAATCCAGATTGCATGTTTTCGCTCTGGGGGACTGGTGGACTGTGCTTTCACCCTGAGGCTTTTACTCTGCCATTTACGGAGATACAAGACCCATATTCCAGCTGTGTCTGGGGGCTCCCACTGGGCTATCCTGTAATGGGATACATCCAAATCCCCCAGGTCCACTGGAAAGAGAGGGATGTGTCCCCACAGTCAGAGAGAAGGCCTGCCGGCCACCCCAGGACCAAGGCAGGGAAACCTGCACGAGTCAATAGCAGCTGAGGGACCCACGTGTGTCTCCAGCAGTCTTTCTTCACAAATATCTAGATGACAAACTTCCTGAACTGAGTAATTGGGACGGCAACCTCTTGGTCATTTACTCCATTTACTCCCAAATTTTAGTTACTATCCATCTTTCAAAAATCACTAAATTTAGCATCAAACATTGGAAAGACTTTGCATTGGAAAAGCTGAGGCCAGATCTTGACTGCTCAAGAATTATTAGAACATATCTCCTCGCTCAGAGGGATTTCTTGTGATAGATTATTTCCTTCCTCCACTATTTCCTAGCTGAATGGTGAGTAGAGGGAATGGGGTCCCTCTACTGAGGACACAGTTATAGGTCCTTTGTCTTCCATTTAATTAGATAGACACTAAATAAGCTGGAAATTTTAATGAACTTTGAAACAGTTCATTCCTACTTGCTCCACCTTGTGACCAATGAGATATTTTCAAAAATGCTGACTTTGATCAGGGAAGTAGACTGTGGCAATAAGCTGTTTTCCTTAGTGAGGCCTGTGCAGGGATCAATACCCATGACCCAGGCATCACCTTGCCACACTGATTAATAAATTACAGTGGCAAAAGGAAGAATTAAAGAACAAAATCACCACTGTACCAGCCTTACTGACTTTATTTCACTGGGCTCACGTGTGACTTTTGCAACTTTAAACAGAGCAAAACTTCCTAGAAGACTTCAGAAAAGAACCACAGAGATGTCTAATAACTGAGAATAAATACACAGATAGTACAGAGATGAAAGGCTCTTCAACTCTTCAGCTGGAGAAAAAAGACAATTTACAAACACTCTACACCATCCAATAGCGAATCACCCAGAGTACAGTCGACTCTCCACATCCACAGTTTCAACCAACCACAGATTGATTTTCAATTTCAGATGACTGAATCAGCGGATACAGAACCTGTGGAGACTGGGGGTGGGGGTGGGGGGACGGGGGGCGGGGGGGGGAGTAATGAAACACAGACTTGAGCATCCACGGATTTTGGTATCCACTGGGGGGAGGAGGGGTCCTGGAACCAATCACCTGTGGACACCAAGAGATGAGTGTATAGTTCTCGCTAGTGCTCAGTTTAAGAATGTGGGCCCCAGTGTGCATCCACAGCATAGGACTGAACATCCCTGGAGCCTGTCCTGGATTCTGCATGTCAAGGGAAAGGTTTCACCTTCCTGAGGTGCAGACTAACAGAAATCTTGGAGACAGGTTTGTGACGCTCCTCTAACCAAGTATACGTGATCTTAAAGAATGAATTTTCAGGCAGCTTATCTTATTTCTCCTGCCATCATCTTTCCTTCTCTTCCAATTTCCTCCTTGCTTATTTTGGTTCGCCTCAGCTGTCCCTGGGAAACAGAGTAAAGTGTGTGTGTACATATGTGCATGTTGCTCTTATGGATCAACAGAGAAAAAGGATTGTAGCAACTGAGGGGACAGGCTTGGCCAGACTGGTCTACGCCATGTCCCACCAGTAGGGCAGCAGAAGCAAAATGGTAATCAGTGCAGTCTTGTCCTCAGCATCGTGTCACCTTTTCTTTGTCCCCTCTTCCCAAGCCCCTACTGTGCTCTGACACAGGCTGGCCTTCCCTAGACACTCTTCTATGTGCTCCCAAGCACCCTACAAAATCAAGCCTGTTGACACTGTTTTCTATCTGAATTAAATGTCACACACAAATCCAGGTTTCCAGCTTCTCTTGAAAAATCTGAAAAGAATGAGCCCCCATCCCCCTATGGCAACGACACGGGGCTGAGAGAAGGTCCCTGCTTTGCTCCGGGGGATGTGTGCTCTTCAATTGGCCAATCACTGCCTAACCTGCTTCATTTTTCACCTTCTCTCTCCTGTATGACTCTATTCCAGTTCTCTGCCCTCCCGATCATTAAAACTTACCTGCCAGGACTTTCCTGGTGGTGCAGTGGTTAAGAATCCGCCTGCCAGTGCAGGGGACACGGGTTCGATCCCTGGTCTGGGAAGATCCCAGATGCCGCGGAGCAACTAAGCCTGTGCGCCACAACTACTGAGCCTGCGCTCTGGCGTCCACGAGCCACAACTACTGAGCCCACGTGCCACAACTACTGAAGCCCATGCACCTAGAGCCTGTGCTCCGCAACAAGAGAAGCCACTGCAATGAGAAGGCTGGGCACGGCAACGAAGAGCAGCCCCCGCTCGCCGCAACTAGAGAAAGCCCGCGTGCAGCAACGAAGACCCAACGCAGCCAAACATTTAAAATAAATAAATTTATATATTAACAAAAAACTTACCTGCCATATGTAACAAACCAGTGGGGCTGGGCCTCTGCTCACTGACTAGTTTAGCCAATCCATTGAGCTAGTTAATGCTAAACTGTCTAAAGGGTAGGAAGAGGCTAACTCCTCGACTGAAGCCCTTAAAAGAGGAAGAAAGTTGCTAACGAATAAAAGTGACAGACAAAGAACTGCTTCCTGATGGCTCCTCTCCCGGACCTGCAGAAGCGGAGGACATACCCTATGGATTTCTTCGAGCAGCAGCTTGGCACAGTTCCTGCCGAGGTCCTCGGGAAGCACCGCTGTCCCCTGGCCCTGGTGGTTGGAGACAAGTTCAGCGCTGAGGAAGGTGCCGTTGGTGGTCTCAGCAACCAGCCACAGTCCAAAGCCCGGAGACCTGGGGATTCAAAGGCACAGACACTGAGTAGCATACGAAGTGGGATTCACATTCACCAGTAAAAAGAGAAGACAAACATCTTTTTGATGGCATTCTGTCTGGTCACATCAGGTCTTATTAGAGTCCCTCCCAGCTCACACTGGACATATACATGACGCAGTGAGGGCACACACGTGACAGAACCAAAGGTGATGCAAATTTGCATTGCTTTTCTTTTCAGCCCTCCCTTCCCCTAGCTCTCCCTTACCTTTCCCCACTCACTACATTGTAAAAGATCCTGCTGTGAGAGTTTGTAACAGTCAACATATAGAGCCCCTAGTTTCTGAGGTAGGGGCTCGACACTATTCTGCAGAGTAAATAATACCATCCCCACCTTACAACTGAGGAAATGGACAAATCAAGCGACCTGCACCAAGTCCATACAGCTAGAAAGAGACTGAGATGCGCTTCAAACACAGATCTTCCAGACTCCAAAGCCCTCGCAAGTTCTCCACCATGGCACTCGCTCAGCCCTCAGTCACAACCAGCCCAGAAGTACAAGCAGCCTGGAGACCATCTGATTACAGCTCTCCTTGAGAGACAGCAGGCTGTTCCCCCGTGATGAGAAATACCACACGAGGAGAAAGGGCCTAGAGAAGGCACACTTTTATGTTTTTGTCCCCAAGGGACATCTCTAACTCAGAATTCACTTAATATAATCAACAAGCCAGCACCATGCTCTCGCCTGTGTGTTTCAACCACCAACAGCCAGACCCTAACACCCTTCCTGTCCAGGACCACAAATGACTCACGTACGTGTACATCCAACAAACATTTGGGGGAAAGCTTCCACAGACCCGGGAACTGGGGCGCCACGGTAAGCACAGGAGTCCCTGCTCTCACGAGGCTTAGTGACAACCAGTTGGATGCAAAACAAAATCAGTCCACAAACAATAAAAACAAGCATCTCTCCACAAAATTTCCAGATTTGACACCTCACATCTACCTTGCCCAGTGCCTCTTAAACACACACAGCTGACCCTTGAACAACACAGGTCTGAACGGCACAGGTCCACTTATAGACTTTTTTCACTAAATACGTACTACAGTACTGCGTGATCCTAAGTTGGTTGAATCCGAGGATGTGGAGGGTCAACGGCATTAAGTCCCACGCAGGCCTCTGACTGCGGGGAAGGTCAGCACGCCTAACCCTAGCGTTGTTCCAGGGTCGACTGTACCTACTTCCCAGCAGTACACTCCACATGCAAGCACCATACAGCTTTAATAAAGCCTCTTTTAACACAATCCAACATACATATTCATGAAGCACTTTCTATGCATCTAGCACAAAACCAGCCAAAATATTTGTTTCAGAAAAACGACGCATAGGACTTATGTTTCAAATGTACTATATATGAGCTCACAATAGGGAGGAACTATACTGGTCAGTCCTTAATTTCTTTTAAAAAAAAAGTGATTGTCTATGTAGCCAAGGATTAGTAACACCTGCCAAGGCAAGAGGGTGCAGTGAGAATGCCGGTTCCAGGGCACTCTGAGTCACACTCACAATCTAACACCGTGCCACCCAGCAGCATCATGGGACATTTAAAGCACAATCTCAAGTTGCTGATGAGTCACTTGACCAGGAGGAGGGACTGGGCACCCGGCTCATCAGTAGAGGCAGCGGCATGCCAAAATAAAGAGGAGAAAATGCAGGGAGATAAGCCACCATCACTGCTCTAACCCACTTACATGCATTTCCTAAGAACTTCTAAACTTTTCCATCCATGTGAAATGTTTGAGGCGTGTGTACTTATTGCAATGAACTTCATATTTAATCAAGACCGTTCCATTTGATGTTGTATTTGTTTTACAGAAAACAACACAATAACATACTAAGCTCTATGTACTCTACGCCAATCCCCACCCCGCCCCCCAATTTGGGGTATGTGTATTATCAGGCCTATTTCAAGTTATGCTGACAATGTAGTTGATCACCAGTGACCTCACTGAAGATGCACACTGGTACAGTTTGCAAATGACAGCCTCCAAAACTTTCCAACTGGCGAGGGACTATATTTTTCAAAAAGTTATGACTGTGAGAATCAAAATGGGACCACACTGGACAAATGTGCACCGGACAAAGAGCTGGCACAGCCCACCAAAAATCGCTGGCCACCAAGGTTCCAGGCCACGGCCACACATAACTCTCACTCCCAGACTTCAATAAGCCTAACTTACGTGGATACTTCACTGAATTAGAAGAGAATACCTACCCATGACTTTATAATTTCATGATGGAGAAGGAAGATCACCGTTTGTCAACTGTAGCTTGAGATTTAGAAAACGGAACACAAACTTAACATCATGCACTGGTTTTAGAGGTAAATTTTAAAGTGGAGCTTGGAGTTGATAACCCACAAGGCTACATTATGCCCACATCTCCATCCACGTGTGAGCTTCCTACTCATTATTAGCAAGTATGGGTCTTGACCAGCACTAGGGTCCACTGAGTCGATGGCATTATAAAAAGCCACACTCTAGCTGGAGGCAGCATGGCCTTCAGGTCTGCTCTGCTTCTGTGTAGAGTGAGAGGCCGGACGACAAGGCACTATCGAGTCAGGCCATTCAGACAGCTGCTACTGCTACCTATCCTCCCCCATCCCTCGTAATCCCCTCCCCAGAAAACAGCTGACACATAGTTCCAGGCCTGTGGCCAAGAAGAGAAGAGAAAGGAAATAACGGCATTAGCAGCTACCATTTCTGCTGCACCTACTATGTGCCAGGCATTGCATTGGTGACTTACATAGGTGACCTTTTCATCTTTACAGTAACCTAGGGATGCAGTTGTTATCACTCCCACATTATGAATGAGGAAAACACTGATGGTATTTGAGCAATACACCAAAGGTTTGGGACCAACACTGACGTTTCCAACTCCCAGAAAAAGGGCCAGCTCTGCACACAAACCCTTTCCCAACTCCAACCTCTGACATCACCACCTCTGTTGCTCTGGACTATGAGCCACCGCTGCATTTCTGAAGAGTCACCTGCATCTTTCCCTTGGGCTTCATGAAGGTCTGAGATCCCATAACACACTCACCCCTCCTTTACCCTCTTTTTCCTTCTTTTCCTGAAGTTAAAGAAAGCTCAGACAGAAGAGCTATGAAAAAGGATGAGCTGTGGTACAACTTAGGAAAAAACTGATTTTTTATCCCACGACAGTCAGTCTCTGATGTTCTTATTTTTAGAAGACACAACCTGAAAACTTCCAATTCAAAGTGTAAAGATACTGTCATTCACGTTGAAATGGTTAGGCAAAAACAAAGAAAACCCACGCACAAGGAAAGCAAATTTGGCAAAATATTCATTGTTAACTACAAGTAGTAGGAATATACAAGTGTTCGCTGTATTATCCTTTCAACTTTTCTGTATACTTAACATTTTCATAATAAAAAATTAGGTTTTAATTGCTTCCCTAACTCGCTGGTTTCTAAATATACAACCAAAGCCTAAAACAGATATTTTCATTACACAGATCATCATTAACTTTTTATTTTCTAAAGTAAGGTCTTCTGCAAAGGCTCTAACTAAACCAAACTCAAATCTGCAATAACAACTTTCTTTGGCTCTAGGGGTGTTTTTCCCCTTGATGGAGAGAGAAGCCGACTGGCACTTAAACCAACAAAGGATTTTTTCCCCTAAACTGTTATTCACACAGGATAGAAGAACTTGTTTACTTTAATTTTTTGTGGGAACAGAGGACAGATGGGATTTAAAGCTTGCGGCACTGTTTATTAATAGCTGGGCTTTAATTCCCCTAGGCTGGCGTCTCAACCCCTCATCACCCAGCACTGGGCACCGTGACGCTTTCCATGTGATAGGTGCTCAAAAGATGCCTGTTGCTGACAATGGCGGTAAGTTGGAAGGAAAAAAACTGTGAATCATTCTTCCTCTGGCTGCCCAACCTCAGAGCTGGCAACTTTAGCTTCAATCAGACCAGGAGTATGACAAAGGCTAGGGTGGCTAGGGGACTAGGCTCCAAAAACGCACAGACACTTACCTCCCAGCGTTGACTCCTTTCATGTGGTCTGTGTAAATATAGATATCGGGTATAAACTTGTTGAGGATGCTCCTTGCAGAATCCACAATCCTGTTTGCCATCTGAGGTGATACGCGTACCGAATACCTGCAACCTGGAGTTAAGGGTGTCATTCTGCTTGGACTCCACAACAAAGTCAGTCATAAAGCTAGCGAATATTTGTGGAACTGTCATAACAAACTGGGACTTCTAATCCATTCTATTCTCCACCTGTATTTAATTACTTAACTTTGTAGTACCATAACTTAATTTTTACATTATTCTTTTTATTTATTATTATTGTATTATTATATAATTTTTTGTATTGTTATAAAAAGCCCTCGGTGAAAAACATCTAAACAATATAGACACTTGGAAAGTATAAAATAAAAGCTGTCAACCCTGCTCTAGACTGCCTACCCATCCCTCCTTCCCTAGAAATGGTTCACCTCAATTTTGGAACAAGTAAAGGCAAGTGCCCCCCTGTAGGGCATGAGCCAGGCTCCCTCTGAAGTATTCTCTGACCATCCCCACTGCTGTAACCACTGAGTCTTTCTCTTAGGAACCTAAGGCCAGAACAGACACCACACTGGGACTGACCTGGGCCCCTGTGTGACCCAATCCACCCCTTGGTAGGCTGACAGGAAAGGCAGAAAAACATTAGTGAAAAAGCATAGTGGGGCTGTTTATAAAGGTATAAACAGGTTTTTGTGTTTAACTTAAGAGCCTACTTTCAGTTATTTAAGTGTTGATGATTCTATTTATGGATGATACAGGCTCCTCACAACTGCTACCCTGTGGTCAGAATATTAGTAATTAGCACTTTTACAACAGGGCACCCTCAGAAAGGAAAGGAGAAAGATATTAGCAACTCAAATGAAAAGGTTGGTGCTTGAGAAAGTGGAAACTATTACCTAAAATTAGACTTTGTTACAGAGGCTGGCTCTCCCCAATTCCACCTACCAAATAAAAAGTAAGTATGTACTAAGCACTTCCGATGTTCACTGTACGGTCAAGGGGCAGCTGCGTATGTGGGACGAGGGGCTACCAAAAACAGAGAAGTAACAACATGTGATCTTCCCACTACTCTGATCCAAACCCCATGCAGCAAGTCTAACAAGAAAAACAAGGTGTGTAGTCTGCCCAGCCTCGCCCAACTGTTCGAAAATTCCTGTCAATAACGCATTTAATTTTCATTTGAGCTGCAGAAACAATATGCTCAGAGACTGAGCAAAGAATTTGACTGGCATCTGGCTCCCCTTTCTGACCCATCCTGAACATCCACAAAAGATCCAGCTTCCTCATGCTAAGGAGAATCTCCCAGTAACTCTGGGCCCTCCCAGATCTTGAGATTGGACCCCCTAGTCTGCTCGGTGTTCATCCCCAAACCGACACCACCACCCCCAGCTCCACCAACCAAAGCGTTCAAATCCTTCGGCCTGATCTGCCTGCCTTCATTCTTCAACCCAGAGTTCCCCCCTCTCCTGAAATCCTCCAGGCAGCACCAACTGTGGCCTGCACTTGAACTTACCACACGTCTCCCTTCGTATACACTCATGCTGTCCTTGCTCTTTGATGAGACCGCACACTCCATAAGGAAAGGGGCTCTACTTCTGTATCCCTCAAGTCTCTAATACACTACTTTTGTACTCAGAAATGCTCGATAAATATTTGACTTGACTCAAAGCACAAACCCGAAATGAGGAAAGAGCAAAGAGGGATTTTTCAATACACACACAGACCCAGTTACATCACCACCTCTTCTGTCCAGAATGTACTTTTGACCACAGGCAGCTTAGACAAACAGTCCCAGGTCTCATACCCTTTGGACCAGGAGGGTGCTATCCTTCTGAGGTCTGAAGCTGCCCACTCTGTGTGGGAAAATACAGATGTCGTTATCCTGACACAAAAGCCCACAGCATTCATGTCTTCCAAAGTTCTTTCAGGTACATGATCATCTTATTTTATGCTCATGGTAACCCTGAGGCAAGGGCCACATATTCCTGGTTCCAGGGCTCACACTTAGAACAGCTGGGTCACGGAACTAAGATTCAAAATTAAACAGATCCGAATTCCCAGAGACAACCTTCTTCCCCCACCCTTCCAAGGATGTGGAAACCAGGTGGCTAACAACAGGGCTAATGAGGGCCAGTGGAAGCATATACTAGAATTCAGGCAGTGGAGTAAAGAAGGAAAGGGACTTTAAAGCCAGCTGCATCCCAGAGTCATTATGGAGCTATCTGGCTTGGCGTGGAAGCCCTACCATGATTGGCTAAGGGTTCTAGAATCAGATTATCTGTGTTAAGTGTCAGCTCCAGCAAACTGCATCATTCTGGGACTAATGTGCTATTCTTGGTGCCTCTACCTCTTCATCAGTAAGAAAAGGATAATCATAATACTCTCCTCACAGGATCTGGAGGCTCAAATGAAGTAATGCACGTAAAGTGCTCAGCGGTGCCTGGTGTGTGGTCGGAGCCCAGTGGATGTCAACTATTGCTTTTCCTACTGGTAGTCCAAGATTCAAATCCCAAAGCAGGGGTTCTTTTCTCTCAGTAGTAAGAGACCTCTCTGAGAATCTAATGAAAGCTATGAACCCTCTCTCAAGAAACACGTGAACACATAATTTTGCAGACAATTTTGGGGGGTGGTGAATGTCCTGAAGGCCATTTATGAGTACCACGCTGAGAACTCATATCCAAGAAACACAAGCTCATGGCTACAGCCCACATGGAACTCCTGCCCTTCACCCTCCCTGGTGTTATAAGTCGGAGAAAGCTAAGGGGTGTGTGTGTGTGTGTGTGTGTGTGTGTGTGTGTGTGTGTGTGTGTG
>NW_021703782.1:58429044-58476820 GCF_005190385.1 Monodon monoceros
TGTGTGTGTGTGTGTGTGTGTGTGTGTGTGTGTGTGTGTGTGTGTGTTTGTGTTTGTGTGTACAAAGAAAGAGACTGATTCTCTAAGTACCTTCCCTATAGTTAGAGAAAGGAAACCAGATTGTCCAACAAATTCTACCTCACGCCCCTCTTCTGCCAGCTTCTTCACTTAACTCTTATGTACCCAGTCATGAGCTACTGGGACAGCATCACAAAACTAAAACAGTGTTCCTTTCTCTCTCAGGCAGGGGGAGAATGAGAGTGGGTGGCAGTAAATAAAAGGCAACCGCACTGTCCAGTCACAGCTGCTGGCAGGAACACCACCAGCTCCCTCCCAATCCCTGGCCAATCAGTCAGAGAGATGCACTCTGCTGCGGTGGGTGGGCTGCGGGGTTGGGGTGGGGGTTGGAAGGGGGCATCGGGGAGCCCAGTTAAAACCACAAACACACACCAGAAAGCGGGGCTAGTTCTCCCAGCTCGAGCCCTCCTATGGGGAATACAACCTCCAAGCTCAGCCCAACCATTAACCAGCCTTGCAAGTAACAAACCACGAAACCAGCTAAAGCTTTTCCCAAAGGCAGCTTTTTTTTCCCAGGCTCCAAAGTTGGCCAAGAAGGTGATCTCAATTCAAACTCACATTCCTTTGAGGTGTTCAAGAAATAGGCAGCTTTGCAGACCAGTGGCTGGAACGTTTGGTTTGTAGACAGGGATCTGGGCAAGGGCGCTGTGTCAACTCTCCTGGGGAGTTCAGAGGAAGGCTCTAGAGTCGGGGCTGTATCGGGCAGCGTTCAGGTGTCCTACCCCCAGCCTCAAGGAAGGTGAGGGGCTTGGGACCTCACTGGCATCCTTCCGGCTCAGAGTCTACACAGGGAAGGCTCGAAGAACACGAGAGAGAAGCCGGGGAGGAACAATGTTGCACCCCAGGTGCCCGGGGCACAACAGCTCTTTCGGCTTTTATGTAAGACACTGTACAACCCCGTTTCCCGCCGTCTTCATCAAAGGCTTCAAAACTCTCACAAGGCTTCTGCACCCAGTATAGCGAGTACAGGTGGGATCCCACTGTAACTGCCTCTGTGAAACCCACGTTGTTACCACAGGACTGTGGTAAACAAACAGAACACATGCTGGAAATCACATTTCCAAACTAGAGAGAATGGATTCCAAGCAGAGTTCACTGCCACGACATAGCACTGAGGAAACAAATCTCAAAAGAGAAAAAACAAACTGAAATAGTCCTGAGAGTGTGTAGGAACTCCGTTTACAAGGCTATTAACCCATCAACTGCAGCATTTTTGGCAACAGTGAAAAACAGAAGACCCCCCAATGGCTATCAACAGGGTTTAATTTGGAATTCTTTACATAGTGAAATACAATGTTAATTAGAATGAGGTTGAGCTATAAGTAACTGACATGGGTCAAGCAGAACAGGCATATTAAAAAAAAAAAAAAAAACCCACCTACTCACATCACATTTCCATCTCTCTATAACCTGTTTCTACCTCCTCTGAATCGGAGAACTTGAGAGTTGAACATCACCTTGGGTCATCAATGGAAGTATCCATCAACCTGGGGGCTCCCCAGGACAGGAGCCATTTCTCCCCCATTCTCTCCTCATATACACAGGTCTTGACCATAATCCATGGAAGAAGCTTTGTTATAAATTCCTCTGTTCTTGAAGATGCCTACAAAGAACTTCAGGTAGCACCCCAAGTTTGATCTTTTATCTCATCAATGGCTCTCTCTGCCCTGTGGCTATGCCATGCCCCCATACCGTGCCCTCACCACTCACTGTTCAATCTACTCAAGGCCTCTGAAAAGTTAGTCCACTCCATACTTCTTTTCCTCCAAGAAGGACCACCCCAAAACCTCCTGAGAAATACAAAACTTGACTTTAAGCCCCTATCACCCCAAGAAGCATACAACCTGGTCCACCCCACTATGTCAAATTCCCACCAGGAAAGCCACACCCAACCCCATCCAGCCCCCACCCCACCCCACCTCTAACACTTGCCCTCACCCAGATCTTGTTGGTACCTAGAATTCTACCACTCTTAATATCTGAAACCCCAAAACACAGTTCCCTAAACATAATTTCTTGTTCTTCTACACAGCACACATATCTACTTCCATTAAACCTGCTAAGGATTCCAAACCCATGACCAGGTGCTTTCTCCAGGCTGGCGAGCCCCTGCTGCATTACTCAGTAAAGAACGCACTGGCTGTCACTCCAATGCCACGCTCACCAATACGCCCTCTAACCCGTCCTTCTGCATAACCCACTCACCCTGTCAATCCACACCCAGCCCTGGATGAAAATGGCCCTCTTGCCTCCTCTACTTCTCCTTCTAGGCTGCCAACTGCTGCTGGACCCACGGCCATGCAGCTGGCACCATGATAACATTTCGCTTCAGCTGAGCCCTTATTGAAGTCCCACAGCCTTTTTCTTATCTTTAGTTACTATGGGCACCCCACCCCCAATAGTGGCCCCTATGCCACTGTGACAGCACATCTTTACCACCCCTGTTACATTCCCTTATCATACCCGTGCTGATCCCCTTATCCTAGAACCCACCCTAACTCAGTAAAATTGAAAACTCCTCCCACTGGCTTCCAATCATCGTCAGACTGCTCCATCCTTACCATATACCTGCCATTTTCAAACAATAATAAAAATAACAGCAGCCACAACTTACGAAACACTTACTTATATATCACCCCAGTGTCTTGTATCATACATCTATTACCTCATTTAACCTTCTTTACAGCCCCATACAGTAGTCGTAAGCGGGCCCAATGATAAATGTGTCAAGCAAGGCTTGGGGCCAAACATCTCCACCAGTGAGTGGCAAAGCCAGTTAGAATCCACATTTGTGTGACTCTAGTACCTGTGCTTTAATCACCTTGTTACCTTGCTTTATCAGTCTCCCTCTCCCATATATAAATCTACTTTACCCAAGCTACAAAAATACTCAAATCATCACCAACCTTTTTGTTAAAAAGGAAGGGAATCTTCTCAAGTCTCTTCCTCAAGTCACCACCTTATCTTTCCTTCTATTCTCTTTCTTGTCAAAGTTCTTGAAAGAGTGGCCTCTGCTCTTCATCATTTCCCTCCATCACCCTGCAACCGAGAACTGGTTATCTGGCCTCTGCCTCTACCACCCTCTGGAAAGAGCTCCCAGGGGTATCAGTGGCAGCCTGCTGTGAGTCCCTCAGCTTGCCCCCCAATCCTAATGCTGACTCCTCTGAGCCCTTCTAAGGCGCTGACCTGGGTGGGCTTCCAAGAAGCTACATTTTCTTTTTTACCTCTTTTTAGGAAAAAAACGATTTGCAATTTATTCGTAAACAAAAAGTTAACATCCCTGCTAAACACAGACTTTCCCTCACCAACTTCCCTTCATCAGTTTGTACAGGAAAAGCAGAATAAATGCTTGTCTCTACCAATTTTCAAAAGAAAGAGTTGATTTCCAAGTGTGATGAATAAAGGTTTATTTTTTTTAAGTATCATAATTTATTTGTGGATGTAAACTTATTTAATGTGTTTCGATCGACTGTAATTGTTCCTATTGGTGGTTGGATTGTCCCACCTTTGGCTAGTAGGAGCCTCTTCAAGTTGGCTTCTGTGTCTAGTTGACATGACTCTAGTAGCCTTTGACAGCTTCCTTGATTTCTGGGAATTTTGCTAGATATTGTCAAATTCTTAACCATAGGGGTTATACTGTCTCACCTTCCCACCAGCCTTTCAACAGAATATGATGTCAAACTTTAGTTTTTTACCAGTCTGATTAGTGAGAGATGGTACCTCAGTGTAGTTTAAAAATTTTTTTTTATTTTTATGTATTTTTTTTAAAATGAAATATAGTTATTTGATTTCCTTATTCTCCTCTCAACTCTCTGATTTTCCCTAGTCTTCCTTCCTGGGGGCACTTACTTTGCTTTTGCTTTCAAGTCTTAGTGACTTCTCATGGTTCCACCCTCCTCCCTGCCTTCTACATGGTACCTGACTCCAAATCTTTCATTTCTAGCTCTCCTGGCCCCTCAGTTACAGTTCTACATTCCTAACTTCTAGTAAGTCCTTTCTAGACTTACCTACCTGGGACCACCAAACCCAACATGAATAAAACTAAACTTATCTTCACCACCACCCACACGGCCACACCCCACTCCAAACATTTGTAGCTTCTATCTGAACAAAATATTTCTATTCAGGTGCATAAGTGAGAAACATCAAAGTCACACTCAAGGATTCCCTGTTCCTCTAGCACAGACCCAGGTGATCGCTGCATCCTATCCATCCTGCCTCTAGGACCTCCATAAACTAGCAGCCCTCACCTGTCCCCCAGCCCCTACCCTCACCGGCTCTCTTTAGGGCATGATAATTCCCCACTATCTTTGCCTCTAAGTGATTGCCATCAGGTGATTAGATGGTTTTTTGTTTGTTTTTTTTACTTGCACCTACCAAAATTTCTACAACGAGCCAAAAATAGCCAAAAGTTCTTTCGGTACCACCAGTTATCTGCTTGATGTGAAAATTCTCTCTCCAAAAGAAGATTACTGACTCTGAATGAAGGTCGACTCCTCGGCACAGCCTCCCACCTTTACAGGCTCCTGCCCCAACTTTTTGTCCCATCTTCTACTACCAAACACCCCTGACTGACCTGCATTCAGGCCACACCACGTTGCCTGCCACTCCCCAGAACCACTGTGCACTGCTCCCTCCACACAGGCCCACATTTCTGCCTGAAGAACTCTGCCTTCTTTGCCCCATTTTACAAGCCTTTATTCTTCAAGGCTCAGTCCAAATGCCCTGTCCTCTCTATAGGAAAAAGCAGAGGTTAAAAGCCTGGGCTTTTAACAGACACAGGGTTCAAATCCCAGCTCTACCATTACTAGCAGTATGACGTGGGAGCAAATTCCTTTTGAAGCCTCAGTTTCCCCATCTACAAAACAGGATGTAAGAGAATTCAAACTCACTTTGAGGCTTAAGAATAAAGTATATAAAATATAAATGTATTAAACTCCACAATCAAAAGACATAGAGTGGCTGAATGGATAAAACAAGATCCAACTACATGCTGTCCACAAGAGACTCACTTTTGATATAAGGACATAAATAGGCTGAAAGTGAAGGCACAGAAAAAGATATTCCATGCAAATGGTAACCAAAGAAGAGCAGGGGTGACTATACTTATATCAAACAAAATAGACTTTAAGCCAAAAAAGACTTCAAAGTCACTAGAGACAAAGGTTATTATATAACAGTAAAAGGCTCAATTGAACCAGAAGATATAACAGTTATATAAATACATGCACTCAACATCAGACCACCTAAATATATAAAGCAAACATCCACAAATCTGAATGGAGAAATAGACAGCAATGCAATAATAAGAGACTTCAGTACCCCACTTTCAATAATGGATAGAACAATCAGAAAGAAAATCAGTAAGGAAACAGCAGACTTGAACACTATAAACCAAAGAGAACCAACAGACATATACAGAACATCCAGCCACCAGTAGCAGAATACACATTCTTCTCAAGCACACGTGGAACATTCTCCAGGATCACATGGTAGGTCACAGAACAAAGTCTCAACAAACTTAAGAAGGATGAAATCACCCCAAGTATCTTTTCCAACCACAATGGAATGAAACTAGATATCAATAACAGCAAGAAAATGGGAAAATTCAAATACATGAAAATTAGAAACATGCTTCTGAACAAATATTGGGTCAAAGAAATCAAAAAGGGAAATTAGAGCATATCTTGAGACAAATGAAAACAGAACAAACCAAAATTTATGAAATGCAACAAAAGGAATACTAAGAAGGAATTTTACAGTGATAAGAGCTTACATTCTTTCTACAAAAGAAGAAAGATCTCAAATAAACAGCCTAACTTTACACTAGAAAAAGAAGAAACCACATTCAAAGTTAGCAGAAGATCAGAGTAGATATAAATAAAATAGAAAAACGATAGGAAAAAAATCAACAAAACAGCTGATTTTTTGAAAAGATAAACAAAATTGACAAACCTTTAGCTAGACTAAGAGAAGACTCAAATAAGTAAAATCAGAAATGAAAGGAAACATTACAACTGATGCCACAGAAATTGAAAAAGATCACAAGGGACTATTATGAATGATTATATGCCAACAAATTGGACAACCTACAAGAAATGAATAAACCTAATACCTATCAAGTCTGAATCAAGAACACAGAGCTTGAACCAATTACATGTAAGGAGGCTAAATCAGTAACCAAAACTTCCCAACAAAGAAAAGCCCAGTACCAGATGGCTTCAGCAGATGAATCCACTGGTGAATTCTGCCAAACATTTAAAGAAGAATTAACATCAATCCTTCAACTTCTAAAAAATCAAACAGGAAAAACTTCCAAACTCATTTTGCAAGCCCAGCATCACCAAAGCCAGACAAAGACAATACAAGAAAAGAAAACTATAGGCCAACATCTCTGATGAACATGCATGCAAAAAACCTCAACAAGTATTAGCAAACTGAATTCAACAGCACATTAAAAGGATCATACGCCATGATGGACTGGCACTTATCCCTGGGATGCAAGAATGGTTCAACAAATGCAAACCAATCAATGTGATACACCACATTAACAGAATGAAGGATAAGAATTACATCATTGTCTCAATAGTTGCAGAAAAAGCATTTGACAAAATTTAACATTCTTTCATGATAAAAACTCTCAACAGGGGCTTCCCTGGTGGCGCAGTGGTTGAGGGTCCGCCTGCCGATGCAGGGGACGCGGGTTCGTGTCCCGGTCCAGGAGGATCCCACATGCTGCAGAGCAGCTGGGCCCGTGAGCCATGGCTGCTGGGCCTGCACGTCTGGAGCCTGTGCTCCGCAACGGGAGAGGCCACAGCAGTGAGAGGCCTGCATACTGAAAAAAAAAAAAAAAAAAAAAAAAAACTCTCAACAAATTAAGCATGGAAGAAACTTACCTCAACACAATAAAGACCGTATATGAAAAGCCCAAAGCTAACATCATCTTTAATGGTGAAAAACTGAAAGTTTTTCCTATAAGATTTAGAACAAAGCAAGGATTCCCACTCTTGCCACTCCTATTCAACATAGTACTAGAAGTCCTAGCCAGAGTAATTCGGCAAGAAAAAGAAAGAAAAGGCATCCGAATTGGAAAGGAAAAAGTAAAATTATCTGTTTGCAGATGACATGATCTTATATGTAGAAACCCTAAAGAATGGATCAAAAAAAAAAAAAAGAAAAATTATTAAAACTAATAAATGAATTCAATAAAGTTGCAGGATACAAAATCAACATACAAAAATCATTTGCATTTCTACATACTAACAACAAACTACCTGCAAAGAAAATCAAGGAAACAATCCTATTTACAATAGCATTAAAAAAAACCTAAACACTTAGGAATAAACTTCACCAAGGAAGCTAAAGACTTATACACTGAAAACTATAAAACACTGATGAAAGACATTTTAAAAGACTCTTTAAATGGAAAGACAGTCCATGTTCATGGGTTGGAAGAATTATTGTTAAAATGTCCATATTTTCCAAAGCAGTCTGCAGATTCAATGCAATCCCTATCAAAATCCCAATGTTCTTTTTAATAAAAATAGAAAAAAAAATCCTAAAATTTACAAGGAACCAAAAAGGACTCCAAATAGCCAAAGCAATTTTGAGCAAGAAGAATAAAGCTGGAGGCATCACAGGTCCTGATTTCAAAATATGTTACAAAGCTACAAAAATCAAAACAGCATGTCATTGGCATAAAAACAGACATATAGACCAATAGAACAGAACAGAGGGCCCAGAAATAAACCTATGCATATCTGGCCACCTGATCTTCAACTAGGATGCCAAGAATACACAATGGGGAAAGGATATTCTCTTCAATAAACAGTGTAGGGAAAACTGGATACCTACATGCAAAAGAATGAAACTGGACTCATCTTACACCACATACAAAGATGGACTCAAAATGGACTAAAGACAAACATAAGACTTGAAACTGTAAAACTAGAAGAAAACATAGTGGGGAAGATTTTTAGCTTTGGCAATGATTTCTTGAATACCAAAACACAGGCAAAAGAAACAACAAAGTGAAAAGGCAACCTATGTAATGAGAGAAAATGTCTGAAATTCATATATATGATTAATACCCAAATATAAGACACTCATACAACTTAGTAGCAAAATAAACAGACAACCCAATTTAAAAATGGGCAAAAGACCTGAACAGACATTTCTCCCAAAAAGACATACAAATGGCCAACAGGAACATGGAAAGGTACTCAACAATCACTAATCACCAGGGAACTACAAATCAAAACCATACTGAGATATCACCTCACCCCATTAGGATGGCAATTATCAAAAAATAAATAAATAAATAACAGGTGTTGGTGAGAAAAGGGAATCCTTGTATACTGTTAGTGGGAATATAGGTTAGTGTAGCCACTATGGAAAACAGTATGGCGATTCCTTGAGAAATTAAAAATAGAACTAACCATTTGATCCAGCAATCCCACTTCTGGATGTATATCAAAAGGAATTGAAATCAGGATCTCAAAGAAATATACACACATTTCAATACTCTTTTCAGCATTATTCACAATAGCCAAGGCATGAAAGCAACCTACATGTCCATTGACAAACAAATGGATAAAGAAAATGTGATATTTGCATGCAATGGAATATTATTCCGTCTTAAAAAAGGAAATGCTGTCCTTTGTGACAACATGGGTGAACCTGGAGGACATTATGCTAAATGAAATAAACCAGACAAAGAAGAACAAACACTACATGATCCCATTTATATGAGGAACCTAAATAAGTCCTAGAGACCTACTGTACACTGTAATGCCTGTATTCTATACTTAAAAATTTGCTAGAAGGGTAGATCTTATGTTAAGTGTTCTTATCACAAAACAATTAAAATTTTAAAAATGTAAAATAATAAAGACGGTGAAAAGAAACTTTTGGAGGTGACAGATATGTTTATGGCACTGATCACGTTGATGGTTTCACAGGTATATACGTATCTCCAAATTCATCGTGTTGTACACATTAAATAAATACAGCTTTTTGTATGTCAATCACACCTCAATAAAGTGGTTTTTAAAAAATAAAGTGTATAAATTATCATAGTGCACAAAGAGTAAGCACTTAATAAATGGCAGATGTTATTCATTATTATTCATTCCTCCCACATCTTCCAGACAAATTTGCTACTCTTTACTCTTAGCTCCCCCAACCCACTGCACATCATCTATATCACTTTACACATTATAGCAGAATTCTGTGTTTGTATATTTGTTTCCTTCACCAGACGATGAGCTCTTCTGAGGGAGGAACTGCGATGCATTGGTGGCCCCCAAATCGAAGCCCTCAGGATAATGTCACCTACACTGGAGCTGTTTGCTTAAGTGTTAACTGAAAAAATAAATGAATCAATCAGTCAATCTAGTTATGGTGAGGCAGGTAATAAAATATCCTATCTCAGCCAATAATTATAAATTAATTATTAAGACTTTTCCAAGATTGTTGTCTAAAATGTAAATAACCCTGGGAAGAAGTAAATCGTTATGCGTTATTCTTATCTTAGGGAGGCAAGAAAAAAATAAGAAATCTGAAGCAAATGCAAAGGATACGCCATTCCTCTGATACGTTTGATCTTTCCTGGATCTGTGAGCTGAATGGGCTTCAGGACCTTCCTTACAGGACATGAGAAAAACACTTCGCCTCCTCCTCCAGGGAGCATTCCCCGTCGCACAATCTGCACCAAGTGAGAAAGAAGAGGTGAGGGTTCAGTAGAGTGGATGACACCCAACCTGGCTGGTTTACACCAAGAATGAAAACCACCATTAGAAAGCAGCAAGCTCTTTCATACACAACTTGTCAATCCCTTCAAGATGAACAGCACCTGATGTTAGCTCCACAGGGGCATGTGTTAAGCAAGGAGACTGTGTGGTATGTCGGAAAGAGCAGTGGACACAGAGCCTGCATGGTCCAGTCAAAGCCAGACAGGTCACTTCACCACCAGAACCTGTTTGTTCAACCTTAAAATGAGGGACTGGCCTAGTTCATCAGCTTGTCCCACTTCTTAACCATCAGGAACCCTTTTCTCCTTCTCTGGAATTAACTGATCTATCAAAACTCTACATTATTAAGTAAAAATGAAGTCATTTTCCTTGTTTAAAAACATCATTTTAAAAAATAGAGATGCTAAACAGCTTAAGATATCCAGTGTTATCACATTGGATTGATGTAATTCCCTTAAATAGCAAACAAACAGATGCTTAAATTACTTCGACTAAGTTTTGAAAGTAACGTACTAAAAATTCTCAGGGACATTCACGTTGGGAGGCTCCGGACACAAATTAAGATAAATGATCTAGATCAGAGAGGCAGCATGGTCAGAATCCTGGCTCTACTACTTATTAGCTGAGTTGTTATGAGCCAAGGAATTAATACATGTAGAATACTTACAACATCGCCTACCACGAAGTAAGTGCAGTATAAATGCTGGCTACTCCTGTCATTACTAAAGGGTCCCTTTCAGCTCAAAGTCTGCAATGTTTGGTTCATGAATCCTGTGGGTCTTCTAATAAATGGCGACTGCAAATGTGCCACACACACGTGAGGCATATAGCTCTTCCAATGAGTTGGTAAGAAAATCTTTCACACTGGTATATACCACTAACAATTGTACATTCTTACCTTTAACTCAAACGATTCACCATCAATCCCAAACTGTTTCAATAGAGGGAGCGCTGTTGCCTTAAGAACATCAACCTGTAGAATTATTTCAGAAAAAAGAAAAGCTTAGTTAAACCTTGAGAGATGGAAAGAAGAAAGAGCCCGCGAAGCAGGTGAAGGCTTAGCCTCCAGGTAGATGAAGCAGTCTAGTAAAGAGAAAAGAGGCTGGCTTACAACTGAGGGTGTGGGCCGGCTCTGCTCCCGAGTATAGACTGTGACTTTATAAGCCACTGGCTCTTGTGGGCCCCTTTTCCACATTTACAATATCATACACCTACCTTATGAGTCATCATGAGCATCACGTGCATCAGGCAAAAAGCACCAAGAAACTGCTGGGCTCATACAGAAAACAGAGATCTGTGCTCAGTCTTAGTAAGTATAAACACTATGCAAGAAAATCACCTGTTTTAGTATTCTTTTTCCAACATGACTGTTTAATGTTTAGAGCTGGTGGCACTCGAGACTAAAGCAAATCAAATGAACTATTCAACCTAAGAGTCCTACCTAAGAATCCTGCTGACACCCACCACAAAGGCATTTAAAGGTGGTGATTCTACAAAGCAGTGAGGGCCTCGGGGGAAGGACAGCCTCAAACTGCACGAAGCAACACAAACCCCAAAGTGCAATGACAGCATCCACAGTTGATGACAAGACAGTGCCAAGTGTAACTGTTATCTCCTCCTCAATCAAAACCCCTTCTTGTTCATTTGTGGATTGCTCATAGAGGATAAGATGACATTCAAATCAATGGCAACTTGCGAAAGAACAGCAATCCCTTGCTTGTTCCCAATGGAACAAGAGATGTTTCTCGGCCCTGCGGGGGCTGACTCTATAGCAGGAGGCGCTGAGGGCACAAGCGGCCCAAGCAGAGGCTGCAGGGAAAAGCCCTGATCCTGGCCCAGGCTCTGTCTCCAGTTAGCTGCGTGGCCTCAAACAAGAAAATCTCAACTGTCTAAATTTCCTTGTCTCTAAGGTAAGGAGCTCAGCCTGCCTGTCTCCGAGTTGCTACCAACTCTAACGTGCTAAGGGTCAATAGAACGATACTCCAGCAAGTCTTTACAGCAGAGAATGCGCCCCAGCTAAATATTCTCATATCAGAAAATTAACCAGAGGTAGCAATGACCTATGAAGCCTAGGAACATGTTCAGCATGGATGAGGTGGGGCAGAAGTAGTTACTGGGAAAATTCATTAAAGATGAGCTGAGCTCATTTCAATTAAATATTAAAGCTACACACACCCACAAACTTAAAATATGCATTTGGGATTGCCAGAACCAAGATGAATCAGTCTAGGCTAGTGTTAAGGGCAGTTGGGGAGAAGGCCAAGCCAGATTCTGGAAAACGTGAGGGCTGCAAGAATGCAGGACACTCTTGCCCACATGACTCCTGGAACTAGGCAGCCTCCAGCTCTCTTGGGGAAGAGAAGCGCAAGAGAACAGAATATCCCTTCAGGTCATCCTACTTACACCTGGAGCCATAAAGGATGAGGTCAAATTGACTCTGAGGGTCAGCCAGGAGCCCAAGTGTAACTCCAGATGTGGTCCTGTCTCCTAAGTCACTCTCCATCTGACATGGAAGGCAGGCAACTCGGTTTGGTGTGACAATGGCTGGAAAAGCAGTTGTGGGCTGAAGCCCCACTCTGCCTCTTACCAGCTCTGAGACCTGGACATTACCTCCCCAAGGCCTCGGCTTCCTGCTGTATAAAGAGGGGCTGGACTGGACAAGTTCCATAGCCTCCCCTGGCTCCACACACTGGTTCTAGCAGGGCGAGGGTGGTCTGTAGGTTTTGCTTAACGGAAACTGGGCTGTGACTCTGTGCTCAGAGAGGAAAGGCAGAAGTCTGACCCAAGTAGAAGCTCAGGGCAAAGGTGTCACCCTTACAGTCCAGTCAGTCAATCAACAGGTAGAAATATGATCAGGCCGCACCAAACAGAAAAAGGGGAGCAACCTGCTCTTCAGTTCCCTTGTCTGAAACAGTGATAAGAACACCCACCTCCTCTCACAAATCAAATAAATATGGATACAGACGTAAGTATACCTAGAACAGTGCCCAGCACACAGTAGACTTCTTTACCCTTTCAGGACAGTACTAAAAAAGAATGGACTCTTCACACACCAAATGGCCAGCTGTTGGCACCAGTAAATATCTACTGGGGGCTCTAATATCAAATCACTGAAATTCAAAGGAGACCTCCTAGAAGTTTTCTTCTCAAAATTTCTCCCCATTTCCTATCTTTTTGACTCCAAGGAAAAATGTCCCTACCCCTTTATATGGCACATCCCATCGCTGCCGCTTTCAACTCTCATCCTTGTTGGATGTCTGCAGAGCTACCCTTATTAAATCCCCCTACCCTTTTTTTTTTTTTTTTTTTTTGCGGTACGCGGGCCTCTCACTGTTGCGGCCTCTCCCATTGCAGAGCACAGGCTCCGGACGCGCAGGCTCAGCGGCCATGGCTCACAGGCCCAGCAGCTCCGCGGCACGTGGGATCTTCCCGGACCGGGGCACGAACCCGTGTCCCCTGCATCGGCAGGCGGACTCTCAACCACTGCGCCACCAGGGAAGCCCCCCCTACCCTTTTTATTTCAACTCTTTCCTTCTCCATTACACCTTCGCCTCAGCCTACAAACAAGTCCAAGTTTTGTTCGTTTAAAAATTCCCAACCTCAGCTCTTAAGGAATCATCCTATCTAACTTCTGGAAGAATCTCCTAACCTTCCATGGTTCTATTTCCTACTCATTCTGAACCTGTGCCTGCCCCTGCATTCCAATGGCACTGCTCTCTCAAAGGTCAATAAAACGTCTCACTGCTGAATCTCCCTGCCCAATTCCAACTCAAATCCTGCAAAGATTGACTCTTGGATCATCCCTGGCTTCTCAGAATTCAACTCCTGCTTGGCTTCTCCAAATACTTCTATCTCCACAGTCACTGTCTGCAGCTCCTCTTCCCCCAACTGACACCTTACACACTCATTCATCTTCTTTATTATTCTCAGTCCCTGGAACCATGGGGCCAAAATTCTACTGCCCACAGAGGCCAAAAAGGGAAGTTAAATGAATGATGAGGTCAGCTAAGACCTGTATGCAGCTGAAGATCTCATGCCTCATCCAAAGAGGGCAGGTGCTCCTCAGCTCCAACAGATGGCTGTCGTGGAGAAATAGCCATCCAGCGCTGCCACACCAACCTACTACCATGTAAACTCTGGGGTTTCAAACATGAACAACCAATTCAGATACACACACCACCACCACTACCAGCACACTGTACAGGCCAAAGGAAAAACACCTGTCAGATTAACTGAGCCAAAAAGCCGCCAGTGTTCAGTCTCGGCACTGGTCAATCTCGGTCTCCTAGGGAATGAAATGTCAGTAGGTAAGATCCTGATGACCTATCTCTGAGGCTCCAGACAATAATTTCCAACTTTCAACTGGACATCCCCTAGGGATGTCCCACCAATATCTCAGGAAACAGGACTAAAATCAAACACACCATCCATCACCCCACCACAATTTTCCTCTTTCTGATCACTATCCTTCAAGTCAACCAGGACAGAAATCATGGAGTTATTTATGATCCCTTCCTCCTATCCCATCTCCAATTAGTTATATAGTTATGAAGTCCCTCCCTCCACACTGCCCTTCATATCTGTCCCTACCCTTCCACTCCCCTCTGCATAATGTTCAAATCAGTTGACACCTCTGCAATTCATCCTTCTCTCAACCTCCATAGTTACCTTCCTAAAACCATGACTGACTCTGGGGCTTCCCTTCCTCCAGAAAGCCCTCCCTAGCCCTCAGCACTTTGCTTGTGCTTCTACCAGAGCCCAGAGGTATTCAGCCTTGTAGCCTCCCTAGCTGTGTTCACAGTTGTCCACCCCATGAGACCACGTTCCCTACGGGCAGAACTCATCGTATTCATCCTTGTGTGCAGACAGTAGATGTGGACATAAACTGATGGGGAAACCACACATTAAAGAGAAAGTTCAAAATGAAGAAGCCACAGGTTGAAGAAGTTACTCTTTATCCGGGATTGGATGTATTTATTTTATCCTGGGCTGGAGCCAGGTACTAACGAAGGTCATTTTAGTCATGCAGCTAGCAAAAGCAGAAAGTCCTGTGGCATGTGAAAACAAACAAACAAAAAAAGGTTTTTAATACTCTGCAAAAAAAAGAATTAAGTATCCTTTCTAGGGAATTCATCAATTAATCTTTGTCACTGTTAATATGTAAATTTTAATACTGCCAGTGATAAAAGCTTTTAAGATCACTGGCAATTACAGAAAGAGAACAAAACTGGGACACACAGTGCCAGCGTCTCCTGTCTGCTTCAGGGCCTTTTCCCAGCATTCAAGGCACCTTCCCCTTCCCATCCCAATTGGAAATGGTAGAGATCTCCTCTCATACTTTTAACTGAAGGACCCATTTCCTAGAATCTTCTGGAAAAAAGCAATCATTTGAAATTACTTTAAAATTCTAAACAGTTTATGCAACATTCCTATACAGCTAAGAATTTCAGATCTTGCACTGTACTCAGGATCCTGAGAAGAGTTTATGTACCTGAATTCAAGAATTGGGGAATAATTCTCTTAATGCCTAAGAACATATTAACTGTGTTTATACCCTAGTCAGTGCCCTGGTAAATACCAGCAGTCCCCACTTTGGGGCTAACTGCACCACCTAATTGGACTTCCCTGGTTAGGGAAGCCACACACTTTACGTTCTGCCTCAGAAGCCACCCCTTCAGTGGTCTTGGTCCAATGTCTGCAGAGGTGAAGATAAGCGTCCTCAGTGGGAACTTCACGTCATGGCCCTCAGCTTGAAGACAGCTTCTCTGAACAGCAGAGCAGCCGAAGGGAGGGATCGTTGCCCCACTACGAGAGGCCTAAGGCAGGCCTGCTCTAATCAGTTAATCTCCCTCACCTTCTGCTTCACCCTCCCACACACACATACAAAACAAACCCATCCCAGACTGGCATTAAGACAGCTGTGGTAGCCACAATGACTACTCTATCTGTATATTAAGCTATCCTCCCTACACAGGCAGGAAAATTAGCACGCTTAATAAGAAGTGTGCTGGTGCCCCAAAACTAGCAACGCTCATATATACCTTCCCTGCCCTTGTGCCCTTTTTCTATACCTGCAGACTCTTCTCAGAAGAAGGAAGTCCTAAAGTGTATGGCTGAAGCCTGAGTCCAGATCATGCTGCAGCAATCCCAAGGAGATGTTATTCTCGGCCTAAAATGTTGGTCTGCTGCCTTCCAACCTCAACCATCATACGACCTTTTGAAAATTCCAATCTCATGCACTTCAGCCAACAGAGTCATATTTCATGTCAACCACGATGAGACGGCAAGCATCTGTTCTGAAGGTTCTTAGACGTGACAACGAAAGGCACCTTGACGAACATTAACCATGGTGACTGAATGTGGTGATTATGAGTCTTGGCTCATCTCCCTCCTGGAGTGATCAACCTCTAAATTTCTAGGTAAATAACAAAACACTCTCTACAATACACCTGTGTGTTATCAGGAACTGGTTTCTCAAATGTTGGGTTGTGACAAGAGACAAATAAAACTCACATCTTGGTATGGCCTCATTACTCACCGAAGGGTCCACCTGGTCATTGGTCACTCCTCGCAGAACTATTCTCAGCGGGTGCTTCATAAATGGAGCCAGGCAGAGAAGACTTTCCAGATAATACCCAATGCCGCGAAGGATGCTGCAGTCATGTTCCACAGACCCACCATACAAGAGGCCAGGCTGATAATATAAGGTGGTTCCTTACACCGGAGAAAAGAAAGTCAGCAGGAAAAAAAAACTTAGTGTCACAAAGGCAACGAAGGCAGTAAGTCCCAAGGGGAAAGTCTGGCAAGGGCATCCAAGAGAGTTCAAAATGCCATTCCTAAGAGTCCACATACTTCACTCCAAAAGCTGACTCATTACTGTCAAGCCCCTGTAACAATAATAAACTGTGAGTGTAATTTAATAAACAGTAATAAATTAAACCTCTCCCTGAGCCATCTGAACTGTCAAAGCCATGGCAGGGCACAGAGGAGATATCCTAACAGGCACCCTAGTCTCCCAACAGCACACTCTCAGACTGTGCTGATGTGGGGTTTACCAGTGATGTTCTGAAATCATCATGCTGGCCATCAGCTGCTTCTAGGCCCGGGAAATGAAATTCCCCATGTACCACACTCCCCAAACAAGGTACCTAGAGAAGGCAAGTACTTTATGGCACTTACTTCCATTAATAGTAGCTATTTTAATTTAATAGTAACAAATGGAAATGGCTAAAATTATTGAACAGCTTTAGTGGAAACTCTTTGTTATCTTTATTTATTCTTTCAAATATTCACATCATCTAAAAAATTTCTTACTAGGTTTACATATTAGAGGAAGAACCAAATAAAATAGATGATTCAGGGAGTATGAATAAGTGAACACAGTATTTTTGATGCTAATAATCTTTGGCCAATGTCTTCTGGCACAATTTACCAATAAAGAAATTTAACATTAGAGGAAGAACTATGTTTAGTCACCAAAAGAAAAGCAGCTCTGGGCTTCCCTGGTGGCGCAGTGGTTAAGAATCCGCCTGCCAATGCAGGGGACACGGGTTCAAGCCCTGGTCCTGGTCCTGGTCCCACATGCCGCGAAGCAACTAAGCCCGTGTGCCACATCTACTGAGCCTGCACTCTAGAGCCCACGAGCCACAACTACTGAGCCCGTGTGCCACAACTACTGAAGCCCGTGCGTCTAGAGCCCATGCTCTGCAGCAAGAGAAGCCGCTGCAATGAGAAGCCCACACACCACAACGAAGAGCAGCCCCCGCTCACTGCAACTAGAGAAAGCCCGCACGCAGCAGCGAAGACTCAACACAGCCAAAAATAAATAAAATAAATAAATTAAAAATAAATAAAAAGAACTAAAATAACATTTAAAAAAATCCCTACATTCTTTAAAAAAAAGAAAAGAAAAGCAGCTCTTAGGAGTTTCATAAAATAAATATAGGTTTTACTATATTAAAAACCAAAATCCCAACCATCACAATCAGAATCATATTCTGATCAAAGTGGGAAAAACTCTACATCGGTTATTCTAAATACTATTAAAGTCACAAAACAATCTTTCTTTTAGGTCAAAAATCTCTCCTCCCTCCCCCCCAGAAAAGACTCTATAACCACTGAACTCTGCAAATCTGTTATGCCTGCAAATTAACCAAATGATAAACTGACCAGATCATCAGAATGAAGGCTTCCCGGGGTGGGGGGAGCGGGGACAGACACATGAGGTGGAAAGAAGCAGGATCATGTAAATGTCTTACTTCTCAACCTAAGTTGTAGATATGACCAGAAAAGAATAGAACTACCTGCTCTCTGAATCACCAATAAAAATAGCTGAAAAAAATCCCCAGCAATTTCAAAGTAAACAAGCCAAGGAAGACTAAGGGAATCATAGCTTGCAAAGGGCATCTGATGTTTTATGCCTGAAACCTGCTACAGTTCAACAAGTCCCATGGCCACTTATGAAGCCAAGCTTGTCTTCTTTCTTAAGAGAGCCAACACACAGAAAAGTTCAGTTTCCTTTGTTGAATATATGAGCAAAGGCACATAGTAAATGGAGCCAAAGGATGCTTGCCATGATCGTCTAACAATGTAGATAAAAGAGTTTCTAGGGGGCTTCCCTGGTGGCGCAGTGGTTAAGAATCTGCCTGCCAATGCAGGGGACACGGGATTGAACCCTGGTCCGGGAAGATCCCACATGCTGTGGAGCAACTAAGCCCATGAGCCACAACTACTGAGTCCGTGTGCCACAACTACTGAAGCCCACGCACCTAGAGCCCCTGCTCCGCAACAAGAGAAGCCACCACAATGAGAAGCTTGCACACCACAATGAAGAGTAGCCCCTGCTTGCCACAACTAAGGAAAGCCCGCGTGCAGCAACGAAGACCCAATGCAGCCATAAATTAATTAATTTTTTTATTTTATTTTTTAAAAAAAGTTTCCAACAGCAAAAAAACCAAAAACAAACAAACAAAAAAAAACACTCAGACAAAAAACTAGAAACAACCTAAATGTTTATCAGTAGGGAACAGTTAAATAAGTTATCATGCTTCCATACGGTAGAATACAATATAAGGCCCACTGAAATACTGAGATGGACCTGCATGTGCCTGGCAAGAAAATTCCCTGAGACATCTGTGCTAATGAAAAAAACTGGCTGCAGAACAACATGAAGAGCATGACCCTGTTGATGGTTTGACATACAAAAGTGCCCATGTAAGCAAATGCACATAAAGGAGACCAGGACACAGTCCCCACACTGTGACCACCGCTGCCCCTGGGAGAGAGAATGGAAGAGGAAACAGGGTGAAGGGATTTTTCACATTTTTTGCATATACTTGTATAAACTTACTTTAAAAGACAAAATAAAACAAAAAAATTCAGCACATACAACTACCTCAGACAGTTTGTTAGAAGATTTTATTGTGACAACATAAGTTAAATGGACATTGAAAAGTTGTATATAAATGTTAGGTATAAAGTGTTTTTATTGTTTAAAAAGAAGAGGTGCTCGTCTGTTGATCTGAAATTTTCACTCTTCTAACTTACTTAAATCAAGTGTATTCTCCTTAAATTGGCAGATTTCACATACCATCTCCAGACAATTGTATCACAGATAGGAAACTGGGTCTTTCCATCCAAATACAATATTTATACCATCAAAAAGAGTGAATAACAGAGGAATATTTAAGTATTACATGTAGGTGCTTTCAGGAATGGGAAGAAAAGGAGCTTACCTGTTTGGTTTATTTCAATTCGAGAACCATTAGTTATTTTGTCCAACAGCCTTATGAAGCTGGCTTCAAAATCTGTGGGGAGAAAAGAAAACAGATTGGCCTCATGCTAGGTCGCCATTTCCAGAGCACATCCTATTCAAGGACTGCAGTGTGGGGTAGGTTACTTCCTGCATCATACCTGGGTTCTTCTCAGGACCTGGGTGGCTCACTGGCTAAGGAATCTGAAGCAGTTGAAAAGCACTGACTAGCATATATATGTTTAGTAGAACTATTAGAAACAACTCAGTTTTCGTATTTCACCAAAAAATAGCAATTCTACCAGCAATCTAATGGGACATTAATTTTAGCAGAATAACACCCACCTGTCCTCCTGACCTCAGGAGTGTGTGCCAAATAAGGGAGAAAGAACAGAAAGTAGGAAAGAGTTTTAAACTCAAATTCTTACTTGCCGCAGAACACCTGACAAGGAAAATTAAATCGAGGACCACCCTTCAGTCTCAGAGGCAGTAAGAGGTTACCGTCTCTCCCATTCAACAAAGCATCCCTGGCTCCTTTCCTCTATCGTTTACTGATCTAAAAGCTATCTAATCAGTTCAGTTTTTAGTTTTATTACAAAGGTGACTGAATATACAGTATTACTGCCACCTTTTTAATGCATGAAAAAAGACTGGAAGAAAAAATACAAAATGTTAATAAATAGGTTTCTCTTCATAGTAGGATTTTATATGAATTTAGTCTTTTGTTTACATTTTAATGTGTAAATTTGCTTCAACTACTTTTATGAATAAATTGTTATCTAGAATATAAAAGCTGGTTATTCTTTACAAGGTGGGGGAGGGTAGATTTTAAATGTGAAATATGGGAAGAGGTAGAGTGAAGACTCAGGATTAAACATCCTCTGTCCTCCTCAGTAGATTTTACACACACACACACACACACACACACACACACACACACAGGCTTTAGCTTCAACCTCCCTCCCATGAACGGGGACAAGGAAGACCAAGTCTTCTGCACTGAAGGCATGGTGACGGCCTGACACTTTCAGGCAGTTCCTACTCCTACAATAGACTAGCAGAGTTTGAGAGCACAGACCTTAGAAGTCACCTAAACTGATCCCAAAGGGTGAAGCAGATCGACTAAGCAATTCCCATCTACCTGCTCTGTTACTTAACACTGTCCCATAACTCCTGTCATAGCAGATTCTGCAATCTGTACAAAGAGCACTGGGCCAGAAGTCAGAGAAACTCCCTTAAGTCCTGAAACAAGGCATAATGGCTAATAACAGCAGCTGTGTATTAATGCTTACCTATGTAATCCTTATAACCAGTAAGCAGGAAGTGTTTCCCATTTTACAGAAGGCTGAGGCCCAAGAATGCCCTCTAGCTTGCCCTGGTTAAACAACTGGCAAGTGGCAGAGCCAGGATTTGAACCCAAGCCTGCCCTTCTCCAAAGTCCATGCCCTGAACCACACCATAACTCAGTTTAATCCCTCAGAGTCAACCTCTTCCTCTAGAAAATTATGGTACCTTTCAACTGTAGGCAATGATTTAACTGAAGGACCCTGCAGATGATTTAATAAGTTCCCAGGCTACATTTATTTTTAATGAAATTAGAAAAGAATAAACAATATCAGAGTTACATAGTAAGGGTGCTGTTTATGAAATTTTAGTCTCAGTTTTACATATACTTGTATGTGTATTAGGTTGTGGTATAAGTAGCAACACAAAAGTTCAAAAGTAACTCAACTACAAAATCTAACTAGAAATGCTTTCTATGGTCTTTTTATATAGAATATTCTATGTTTTTAAAAAGTAGGCATGATCTATATAACACAATGCCACTTTCTACTTATGTTTACAGAAAATGCAAGGTATTCTGCACAAAAAAGGAAAACCCTTGATTTGCTCAAGCTTTCACAGTGCCTAAATGGGAGAGAGGAGCAAGCATTTATGAATAAAGCCAAAGATTATCAACTCCATAGCTTTTACAGATTAGGAAAGAAAAGAAAACAAAATTACTTTAGAAGTAGTTTTTTTCTGCTGTTTTTTTTTTCTTTTTGTAATCCACAGGGGCTCTTGAGCATGAACACAATTAAAAACGCCCAGCAGAGGAACATGAGTAGGAAGAGAATGGGCACCTAAAGAGACCTCCAGGCAGGACCATCCCCTGGTCACAGTAAACAGGTTCTTCAGAAGCAGTACTTCAAAGAACCAACACAGAGCTAGTTCCAGAATCCTGGTAACAGTGAAGATATAGCTGCATCACCTGGTATGAAAAAGATCTCAAGTTCACCTAATAATAGTCAGACTGAAGTGTCAAACTTCATTAAGACAAGATGTATAGGATTCCTTGCCCTTTCACTTCTTCAAGACTGCTCCTAAGAGTACAGAACGTCAGATATCTAACAACATTAGGGGGAAAAATCCCCAAAATAAGCAGAAGCACAATTTTACTGGATGGTTTAGGAATACATAATTAGGTTACACAGCTAGAAAGAGAATCAACATGAAGACCATAATGGTCAGGAGACTGGCTACCATTAGGGGCATGGAAGGGAGTGGTGAATGAAAGAGGCACACAGGTGTGCACAATGTTCTATTTCTTGAACTGGATGGGATCACACAGATGTTCATTTTATAATCCTATAAGACTACTTTTATGTCTTATGAATTTTTTATGTTATTGTATTTCATATTTTAAACAAATCTGTACTATCAGGACCATCAGTTTCGGGATTTTTTAAATACTAACTCCTATACCTACTGCCCTCCCCCCTTCCCTAGCCCCCAAAGAAGTGAACGCATCATTTCTTTAAAGGGGCTGGTAACTTCTAGAAAACTTAGTGGTGGTCATCAACCCGACCCATTCCTCACTAAGAAAGGCAAAACCATGTCTCCAAGAAGGGGAGCAAGAGAAGGAATACAATCTAAAGATCTATACTTTATAACAAGATCTATACTATAAAAACAAGGATTTTTTAAAAAAAAAATCTCAATAAGCAGTTTCACTTAAAAGTATTGTAACACAACTCAAATTCTAGAAATATTAGTCTGCTTAAATAAATTATGACACATCTACATACCAGAACACACTGCTGCTATAAAATGAATAAGTTTTTTTTTATATACTGATATGAAACATCTCCATAGTATACTGAGTGGAAAAAAAGTAAGATGCAGATGGCCTTTGAGAAAGGAAAAAGTGTGTACTTGCTTATTTATGGGAAAAACAGCCCTGAAAAGAAACACAACAAACCAACGACACTGTTTGCTTCACAGGGAAAGAAGATTGGGAAAGAGACAGACAGACAAACAGAGACAGATTTTGTAAACCATTTTGTTCCCTGTGAATTTCATGTCATGTGTACGCGTTTTAAAAAAATACATAAAAATTAAATTGAAAAATACAAATAAAGGTATTGTAACAATTTAAAGAGCCAATAAACAATGCTCTCATTAATAGCCTATGAAAGATATTTATAATACAATATAGCCATTATTTTTTTAAAACTGCTTAATTACATAGGGAAACGTTCACACTATATTAAGGAAAAAAATTTTAAGCAATATATACAGTGTGACTTCAATTTCATTAGAGATAACTAAAAGGTAAGACAGCAAACTATTAACACATGAAATTAGGAGTCATTATTTTCATCATTAAATCCCAAAAGGTAGAAATTACATATACCCAAGTCTCAGAATAAATTAAAAGATGTCTGCTCACTTGAAAATAAGGTACATATAAAAAAATTCACGTATTTTATGTAATTATGCATAATGTGATAGATAATAAATTATATTTTAACTTAAAGAAATATTTACATAACATCTTTCCTAAATTATGAACAGGTCAAGAAAAATATATTAAAGAGACATATCAATTTTATCAAAATATATGGGGGTCTACAAAAGAAAAACTTACCACTCTAAACACTTTAGTAATTAAGAAAAAGAAAAGCAGGAGAACAATGAACTGAGATTTTAGAAATGGAACAAAATTTCAAGCTAAAAAATAAATGACAGGGGCTTCCCTGGTGGCGCAGTGGTTGGGAGTCCGCCTGCCGATGCAGGGGGCGTGGGTTCGTGCCCTGGTCCGGGAGGATCCCGCGTGCCGCGGAGCGGCTGGGCCCGTGAGCCATGGCCGCTGGGCCTGTGCGTCCGGAGCCTGTGCTCCACAACGGGAGAGGCCACAGCAGTGAGAGGCCCGCATACCGCAAAAAAATAAATAAATAAATAAAAATTAAAAATAAATGACAATAATAATCTCAAAAGAAGAGATAAACAAAATGGAAAACATAGCAGAAAAAAAGCTAATTCATTGAAAAAAATACAACACAAATCAATATCCTCATTCATTTGTAAAAGGAAAGAAAATATGAATTAATAAAATAAAAAATATAATTAATACAAAAGATTGAGAGCTTTTATGGTAGACTATTCTCTATTATTTATTGACACATTTGGAATTAAAATGGATGGTTATGTAAAAAGATAACAAATCAAAACCGATAAAACAAATTTTAAAACAGGCACAAAAAGATAAACCCAAAACAAAGGGAATGCGAAAATTTATCAAGTAATAAACAGAAAAGAGCACTGATGAAGTTATTTAAACATAGAGTACATAAATTGTGACGTATTAATAAAATGTAGTATCATGACACAGCAATGAAAATCCACAAACTATTGCTGCTACAACAAAGATGCATCTCACGAAAACAATACAGAATTAAAGCCAGACACACACAAAATATGTACTCTATGACTCCACCTATATAAACCATGGTTAATATTTTAGAAACCTAATCTATGTTGTAAAAAGTCAATTTAATGTTTACGCTGGGGATGGGAGGAAATGGTGTGACTGGAAGCAAGCATGAGAGGGGTTTTGTGGGTTGCTGGTCATGTTTTATTTCTTGACATGCATAATGGCTACCTGGGTATATCCACTTAGTCATAATTCATCAATTCATTAAGCTTGTGCACTTTTCTTAATGTGTAGTATAATTTGATAAGTTTATTTTAAAAAATCAAGTTCAAAGTAATAACATCTTTTAAAATATGAGAAAAGCAAAGAAACCCAATCATCTCTCAAATTTACCATAACACTAGAAATGTGATTAAATATATCTCAAAAAAACACAGTGTCACTACAAGGAAGAAATAACAATTGAGGGAAAGGCTATCTTACCAATTAAGCAAAAGGATTTCACACACTTTGATTTGACCCCACATTCCCATTTTTTATTTTAAAGCATAATTTTTGACCTGCCAATTCCACATCTAGAACTCTATCCCACAGAAATAGAAATATGCTAGACTATTGCACAAAATTTTTTTTTACTGCTGCTTTACATATAATAACCATCACTGAAGGTTACTTTTTTGCCCCATACCTTCAAATTTTCCTAGATATTTTATTTTGCTTATGTAAAAACCTGTAAAAGAAGTGAACTCAACAAAGGGCAACTTATTTCTCTGATTTATGCTGTTTTTACCACCTTCAAGTTTCCTATATTTGTATCCAATATCTTCAGTTCTAGTCGTTTCCTTTCTCTAACCTAACCTTTCTCTAACCCTAAAGCACTAGAGTATTTCCTCCACCTCAGGAAATTACCAGATGCAGCAGGACATTACATAATAATAAAAGGGCCAATCCACCAAGAAGACAGAGCAAGCCTAAATGCACCAAACAATGAAGGTGCAAAATATATAAAACTAAAACTGTTCAAAATGAAAGGAGAACTCAACAATGCCATCAACCAACAGAATCCAATCAACATTTATAGAACACCCAACTCACAACAGCAGAATATACATTCTTTCCAAGAGCCCATGGAACATACATGAAGATAGACCAAATCTTGGGCCATTAAAAAACATCAACAAATTTAAAGTAATTGAAATGAATACAGAGCATGTTCTCCAAAAATAATGAAATCAAACTGAAATCAATAACAAAATGATAACTGGAAAATATACCCACACTTGGAAGTTAAACAACACACTTATAAATAATCCATGGATCAAAGAAAAAGTCTTTTTTTTTTTTTTTTTTTGTGGTACGCGGGCCTCTCACTATTGTGGCCTCTCCCGTTGCGGAGCACAGGCTCCGGACGCGCAGGCTCAGCGGCCATGGCTCACGGCCCCAGCCGCTCCACGGCATGTGGGATCTTCCCGGACCGGGGGACGAATCCGTGTCCCCTGCATCGGCAGGTGGACTCTCAACCACTGCGCCACCAGGGAAGCCCTCAAAGAGGAAGTCTTAAAGGCAAAAACACATTGAACTGAATGAAAATTAAAACATGCCATATCAAAATTTGTGGGACACAGCTAAACCAGTCTTGAGAGGGAAGTTTATTGCACTAAATGCCTACATTAGAAAAGAGAAAAGGTTTCCAGTAATCTGTCTCACCTCAACTTAGAAAATGTACAAAATAAATCCAAAGGAAGTGAAGGAAAAAATAAAAATAGCAGAAACAGATGAAATTGAAAACAGAAAAATACAGAAAAATCAGTGAAACAGATGGCTCTTTAAAAAGATAAATAACATGACAAACCTCTAGCAAGACTGAAAAAAAAAAAGACACAAATCAACATGAGGAAACAGAGAATATCACTACAGATCCTGCAGACATCAAAAGGATAATAAGGGAATACTATGAACTCTACATATATAAAACAATTTAGATGAAATGAACCACTTCTCCAAAAAACACAAACTACCACAACTCATCAAATGAAATGGATAATTTAAATAGCCCTATCACCATTCAGGAAATTGAAAGCATATTTTTTAAAACTCCCCAAAAATATATCTCTAGGCCTTTATAGTTTCATTGGAGAATTCTACCAAATGTTTAAAGCACTAAAATCAATTCTACACAATCTCTTTTAGAAGACCAAAAGGAAACTGTTTCCAATTCATTTTAAGCTAGTATTATTCTAGTTTAAAATACCAAAACCAGACAAAGACAGTACAAAAAAGAAAACTACAAATCAGTATAACTTATGAATATATACCCAAAAATCTTTAACAAAATGTTAGCAAATAAAATCCAGCAATATAGAAAAAGAATTACACACCATGAACAAGTGGGGTTTATACCAGGAATGCAAGGCTGCTTCAATATTTGAAAATCAACCCATGCAATATACCATATTAACAGACTAAAGAAGAACAATCACATGATCACATCAATTGGCGCAGAAAAAGCATTTGACAAAATACAAGACTCATTCACACACACACACACACACACACACACAAATCTTAGAAAAATAGGAATAGAAGAGAATTTCCTCAACTTGATTAAAAAAACATCTAAAAAAATATACAGCTAACATTATACTTTGTGGCAAAACAGTGGACACTTTCTCCTTAGGATAGGGAACAAGGTAAGGAAGCTTGCCCTCATTACATTTATTTAACATAGTCCTAGAAGTCCTACCCACTGCAATAAGGGGGAAATAAAAGCCATAAAGTTCAGAAAAGAAGAAATAAAACTGTTCCTATTTGCAGATGACATGACTGTTTACATAAAAAAATCCCAAAGAATCTAACAACAACAACAGCAAAAACACACACTTAGAACTTTTAAGTAGGGGACTTCCCTGGTGGCACAGTGGTTGAGAATCTGCTTGCCAATGCAGGGGACACAGGTTTGATCCCTGGTCCAGGAAGATCCCACATGCCATGGAGCAACTAAGCCCGTGTGCCACAACTACTGAGCCCATGCGCTGCAACTACTGAAGCCTGCACTCCTAGAGCCCACGCTCCACAAGAGAAGCCACCACAATGAGAAGCCCGCACACTGCAACAAAGAGTATCCCCTGCTCGCCACAACTACAGAAAGCCTGCACGCAGCAACAAAGACCCAATGCAGCCCCCCAAAAAATGAACTTGTAAGTAAATTCAGCAAGGTTGCAGGACACAAGACAAACATCCAAAAAAAATGAATTGTATTTCTATATACTACCAATAAACACATGGAGACCAAAATTTAAAATTAGATACCCTTTACAATTGCTCAAAAAAGTGAGACATTTAGGTGTAAATTAACAAAACATGTACAGGACTTATATGCTAAAAACTACACAATGCTGATGAAAGAAAACAAAGATCTAAATAAATGGAGAGATATACTATGTTTATGAATTGGAAGACTCAAATACAGTAAAGATGGTAACTCTCCCTAAGTTATCATATAGGTTTAACACAGCTCCTGTCAAATCCTAACAAGATTTTTTTTGTATAGATGAAGACAAGATTATTCTAAACTTTATATGAAAAGGCAAAGGAACTAGAATAGCTAAAACAATCATGAAAAATAAGAATAAAGTTGGAGGGATCAGCCTACCCAAATTCAAAATTTATTATATACATATAGTAATGAAGACAGTTGTGGTACTGACAAAGGGATAGACATATAGATCAGTGGAACAGAACAGAGAATCCAGAAAGAGACCCACAGAGTATGCCCAACTGGTTTTTTACAAAGGTGAAAAAGTGATTAAATGGAAGAAAGATAGCCATTTCCACAAAGGGTGCTAGAGCAGTTGGACATCCATAGGCAAAAAAAAAATGAACATCGACCTAAGTTTTAAACCTCATACAAAAAAAAATTAACTTAAATATAAAATATAAAACTTTTAGGAAAAAAAAGAAAACCTTCAGGATCTAGGGCTAGGCAAACAGTTCTTAACACCAAAAGCACAAGCAATAAAAGAAAACTTTGATAAATTCTATTTCATTAAAACTTTCCCTCTGCAAAAGACCATGTTAAGAGAAAAAAAAGACAAGCCATAGAGTGGGATAAAATACTAGGAAACCACATATTTGACAAAGGACTAGAATATGTAAAGCACTCTCAAAACCTAACAGAAAAAGAAAGCAATCTTACTAGAAAATGGCAAAAGACATGAAAAGTTGTTTAATATCATTAGCCATCAGGAATATGCAAATTAAACTAGAAGACGGCAGTACACACTAATCAGAATGGCTAAAATTAAAAATAGTGACAACACCAAATGCTGGCAAGAATGCAGAGAAACTGAATCATGCCTACATTGCTGGTAGGAATATAAAATCTACACTTATCATTAGTATAGTCGTCAGGCCTCCCCCAATTCTAGTTATCAACAACTTTGAGTCCCAAACAATACTGAAATAAAGTATAGGTGCATCCTTGTGGTATAACAAGAAATGTATTTGGTCTTTGTTCCTGGCACAGAGCTCCTAAAACACCTGAAAGTTCCAGAGCCACAGGAGTCTCTTTTAAGTTATTCATATACAGAGGCCCTTTTGAGCACACCTGACTTTATGCTATGAGTTGACTTAGGGTGGAGCCCCTAGACAGCCTCAGGATGGGGCCAATCACCAGAAAAACCAAATGATTAGAGGATTAGAACTTTCAGTCCTACTCACTGACTTCTGCGGGGGTGGGGGGGTGTCAAGGTGTGCCTAGAGATTAAGCCCTATAAAAACTGTTGAACAAGGAGAGAACTTCCAGGTTGGTTAAAAAAAAAAAAAATCCACATTCTGGGAGAGTAACAAAACCCTGTTCCACAATAACAGAAGCTCCTATTTCAGGACTCTTCTGGACCTGGCCCTATGCACCTCTTCATCTGGCTGTTCATCTGTATCTTTTACAATATCCTTTATTGTAAACTGGTAAATGTAAGTAAATGTTTCCCTGAGCTTCATGAGACATAATTTTAGCAAAATATCAGATCCCAGGAGGTGGTCTGGGAAACCAGAGGTATGAGTGACCTGGACTTACGACTGGGACTTGTGACTGGCACCTGAGGGGGTGGAGGGCAGTCTTGTGGGATTGAGCCCTTAACCTGTGGGATTTGATACTATCACCACCGAGACAGTGTCAGAATTGAGTTAAATTTGTAGGACACCAGTGAACATCCACTGAGAATTGGAGAATTACTTGGTGTGGTGAGAAAAACCCACATATCTGGTGTCAGAAGTATTGAAAGTAGAGGATAAAAATAGTTTTCCCTTACAATCCTCCTTTTAGAACATCCAATTTATGAACAGCCAGATTTATCCCCAAAACAATATATCAGTTTGCCAAAAGATATGTTACCTTTAAGGATCTCTATGTGGTATGTTTCCTCGGCACATTTTAAAGGATTCTTTTCATTAAAATTCCACTTACCCCTCCTTCTTCAGAATCTCATCTGCTTAAGAGCAAATAACTCCTCTCTCCAGTTTCACAGCGAGGCTTAGTCATGTGACCTACTCAGGGTAGACCTACTTGGGTAGCAGCAGTCCCGCGTCCTAACTGCTAAACCAGGGCTCTTGCCCAAGTCCATCATTTCTGTATTCCCACTTTAAAAAATTATCATTCTTGTGGAATTCTTTCCACATGGACCTCACCTTATCCAGAAAATGTTAACTCTGCTGAACCCTGCAAAATACAGCCCTCATGAAACCCAGAAACAGAAGCACTTTGGACAGCTGCTTTATAATCTGAGGAACACTCAAGTCCACCAAGCAGTCAGATGGGAGAACAGGCCTTCCAGGCTGGAGCTGGCTGCCGTCTGTTTCCAGCTCTGTCACTGCCTGGATATTCAACTTCACCAGCTATCTTACTTAACTATGTCTTGCCTTTTTTACCTTAAGTAAAACAGCAACAAAAAAAATTTTATTTCGTCCTCACTGATGGAAAGAGTCTAATGAGACAATATAATCCTTCATGTTCCTCAAGAGTGAAGTAAAAACTACACATGTGGCTGCATAATTAATAAAAACCATTCCAGGATCATCTTTCTTTGGGATTCAAATTCTTCTCATTCTTTACAATTCCTCTTTCAAAGGAAGCAGTTTTATTTAAGAGATTAACAAATCTGCCAGAAGTCACAGAGTCTGACCTGTGTCTCATCCCCTTCTGAATCTTTATGCAGTTTTCTTAGTACCTCATGCTGCTATTCCCAACCATTAGGGATACAAGGAAAAGAAAAAGGTTAATAATTAAGTCTAGTAGACCAGGGTTTTTCAACATCAGCACTGATATTTTGGACAGAATACTTCTTTGTGTGAGGAGCTGTCCAGTGCATTGTAGGATGTTTAGCAGCATCCCTGGGCTCCACCCACTAGGTGCCAGGAGCAGCCTCCCAGTTGTGACAACCAAAAATGTCTCCAAACACTGCCAAATATCCCCTGGGGAACAAAACTGCCCCTGGTTAAGAACCACTACATTATACATATAACACACAAATATTTGGAAGCCATCACCTAAAAGGAAACCTTTAGACTGAAAAGAAAACAGAAAAGACATAATTCTCTTTAAATATTTGAAAAGTTTCCATATAGAAGCAGGAAAAGATTTCAAATGCCAGAGAATAGAACTATACCAGTGGACAGAAGTTACATAATAATAAAACCAGCTCACATCTATTCTTCCTACACACCAGGCACTGTTGAGTGCACTTTCAAATATTATTTAATCCTCACAATAACCCTCTGAAGTCAGTAGTATTGGCCCCACTTTACAGATGAAAAAACTGAGGCTCAGGAGGTCCAACAGCTAATAGCAAAAGCAGAACCCCATCTCAAACTGAGATCTAACTGAGCTCAAGCTCTTAACTCCCAAGGTACTACGACCATAACAAATGAAGATTTTACCTCCACATAATAAAGAAAATGAAGAACTTTTTGACTTAAAAGCTGTTTCTTTCACCAACAATGATTCCTGCAGCCACCATCTCAATCCTATCCATTCAGATCAGAAAATCCATAGAGCTTTCCTTCATAACCTCAGGGGAAGCCTCTGCTCTAACTCTGCTGAGCCCCTTTACAACTTCCTACTTCAAAGTACTCAGGCTACTCTCTCAGCTCTTCCTTAGAAAGCTCCTCGAGAGTGTGGCAACTAGCTTCTCGCATTTACAACTCCACAAAGCCTTGCACATACTGGGGCTCAATAAACCTTTTCTGAATGACTGTTCCAGAGGTACCACCCCCACCCTCCAAAGCTCACACCAGAGGGGATATTTAAGCAAGCACCTTCAGGAGATATAATTCTTGCATTTGAGCTGAAGATTTTATTGCAAATGCTGAGTTTTTTCCAACTCTCAGAATCTGAGTCAGGAAGAGTCAGAAAGGAATATGACAGATAAGACAGTCCGTTGGCTACATGTCCAATCAAGCTACCACAGACTCGTTTGACTATGATCACATATCATGTGTCAGGGGCTACATGTATTTATGTATATGTGTGCATGTATACACACTTATACTTACACTTGGGTATGTATACAAAGACACATATATATGTCTATGAACGCCTGTATATACGTATACCTCAGTTCCCTCTTTAGAAATTAAGCAAATGTCTATAGTGTTCCTGAGGCCTTGAATCCAGCCAAGGAAGTCTAAATTAGGGGTCTCTTTTTTCCCCCTAGTATATTAATAAGGTAAGGCAAATAAGGCTATACACAGTATTCCTCATAAAATACCAGCACATGTGCCAACCAGTGCTACCTTCCCCAGGTACCAGAGTCTGGTATCTTTTCAGGAAAATGCCAAGTGGCCAAGCCCCGTTCATGTGTGTGGCAGTGAAGAAATGCTCATGAACAGTGCACGGGGGAGAAAAGGAAACATCACTAAATTGTATCTTATGGGCACTATATTTCCATTAGAAATTGCAGGTCTCCAGGCTAAAGTACTTCTATTTCTCTTTTTTAAAAAAAGCTATTCCCAGTGTTCCACAGAAGTAGAAGCCTGTCTTCTTACCACAACCAGCTAGTGGTGAGTTCTCTAGGCTAATTTAGGGGTGAAGGGGAGAGTTGGCTGGGAAGGCCAGAGAGTAGAGCAGTCAAGCAATTGCTTTGCCCAAGGGCCAGACTCAAAATAAAGGCAAGGAATGTTGAGAGGAAGAGCACCTGGCATAAACCATGCTAGGGGGTCCCTCAACTTCTTCAGTGTTTTTGAGCAGTACAGTGAGGGCAGTAACAATCATGCACCAACACAAGCCTCTGTTACTGTCACCTGGTTCCTCTCCATGGTACAGAGGTTCATCTGATTCTTTCCTTCCTAATCTTCTATCTCCATCAATGACATGGCATTTTCCGCTTATGTGCAACCAATCACCATTCAAGAGAAGCAGAAATGTAACCATCCAGAAGGTGCATTCAGACTGATGATGAAATAGGCTGGCCACCTTGCACAGGAGCCAGTGCAAAATTAAACACATCAACAGGGCCCAGAAAGCTTTGAGGACCAACCACAAACCCTCTCCTCCTTCAATTTGCAGATAGGTTTTTCCTTTTTTTTCTTGAACTGATTTTCCCAATTTGGGATAACCAGACAGAAGCTTTTAAATATATGAGTCATTTCAGGGGGCCAGTTGAAACTCGGAGACAATTCAACTTCATATGGGTTTAAATGGGGCTTTATTTTTCATCTATCCACCTTCGCAGGGCAAAAAGAGAGCTTGGAAGCCTATAGTTTAGCACTTGTCACCAATCCTTTACTAAAGTCAAGGCAATTAGGCCCATGATTGTTAAAATTTTATCTCAAAGCTCCTGTCCTGCACAAATCAATCACAGCCACTGCTGAAAAAAAACACAGAATTTTAAAAGATTCTTTAATCCACACCCAAGGAGATGTGTGGGGGCTGCCGAGAAATCATGACGACAGGGACAGCCGGTGGTGTCCAAGGGGGCAGCTGCTTCTGAGACCTGTTTTGGGACAGTGGACAAAACCAACCAGTGGTACTTTTCTCTCCAAATTTCTTTCCATCTTTACATCTGCCGATTCACCACATTTCGGTCCAACAAACTGTTTTTCTCCATTGCGAGGTTTACAGCGAGAGCAAGAGGGACTCAAGACAAGCGAGGGGGCGATGTCTGGGATATGTTGCAACACGTAATGCTGGAAAACGTGTAGCTGTTTACTACCAGCTCCCGGGAGACGCCGAGCGCCGAGCGCAGAAGAGCTCAGCCCCTGGTGCGCGGCCCCGCCTCCCACACAGCCTCCTGCGCGTTCGTTCGGGTGTGGGGGCGACACGCAATGAGCCCTCCCCAACGCGCCCCGGAGGCTCCTTGTGCGCCGGCCCCCAGGGCATGAGCTAGGTCTCCCTTCGCGCCCCACGCCCACGCTGCGCGCTGCCTGCCCCGTAGTTACCTCGGAGGCCGGGGTTGTCGTCTCTGGCCCGAATCTTTCGGATTTTGACAGGGCGCCCGCTCAGAGTAGACAGGACCAGACGCTGGCGCAAGAAGTTGCAGCCCGCGTAGCTGAGGGAGTGCGCCTGGGTCGCCATGTGCACGCCCTCTGCAACGGCGCGGGCGGCCGGGGCGAGGCGACTTCGGACGGGCGCGGGTATCGCGGCGACGGCGGCGGCGACGGCGGCGACGGCGACGGCGACAGCGGCAGTGGCGGCCCGGGCTCCCTCCCTCAGCCCCGCAGCCCCAGGCGCGTCCACGTGGTTTGGAACAGGAAGGGAGAGAGACGATACACCGGGTCAGAGGGGAGTGGGGCGGAGCCGGTGACCGCCTCTCCGCCTCCCAGCCCGGCTGGGGGCGGACCCCGCACCGGGCCACTCCGCTATTGGCTGGTGCAGGATCAGGGCGGTGCCCGGGGCGCACCGCTATAGGCCTGCACTGGGGCTAGGCGGTGCCTGGGCCACGCTACCATTGGCCTGCGCTGGAGCTGGGCGGTGCCCGGGCCCCGGCAACAGCGCTTGGCTGGAGGAGCGCGGGACGGGGGAGCGGCCTGGGAGCGGAGGCGATGGAGCACGCCTTTCCCACCAGTTTCCGCGGGGTCTTTCCCCGCGTGGGGGCAAGGGGAGGCGATGGACTGGGTTTGAGTTCCTCCTACATGCCCGGTACTTAGCCACACTACTTACGGCAACCTCTGGGATGTGTATGCTATTAGCTCCCCCGCCTTTTTCTTAATAGAAAACAGGATTGGCGCGCTTTACCCTGTTGCAGACACCGTGCTGAGCGCGCAGCCGGCCCTATGCCCTCGCGCCCGCTGTAATCCTGAAAGGTAGTGCCATTCCCGCCCTACACTTGGGGAAAGACTCGAGGAACATTGCAAGGCTGGCAGTGGCAGCATGCACAGGAACCAAGGTCTTCCGACACCAGGCCATTACTTATGAGACACCAAGCTTTGCCCTTTTCACATCAGTGGCTTCCCTTTGCAGCCACTGTGCTTTTTGCCAAGTCAGGTCCTCCCATTTTGCATTCCTCAAAATGGATAGTTGTAATAACTTACACACACACACACATAGCTCTTCCCTCTTTCCCATCCTCTTCTAATCTTGCACACCAAAAGCTTCCCAAAGATTGGATTATGTCACTCCTCTGCTCAACAACCTTCAAAGATAACGCAGTTATCTATAAAATGATTACAAACTTGGGAGTCCAATACCATAATACGGTTGGTTTGTAGCGATTCTTGGACAATGTCACCAGATTATGAGTTCCAGAACACATGGGGGAAGAGGGGGTTCTGGAAGGGGTCAGAGCTTGAGTAAGATTAAAGAAGGTGGCTAGCGTTATGCGGTAAGACTCAGTTATGAGGAACCACTGGAAGGTCTGAACTCCTATAGGGTGACAGGTTATTAGAGGTGTATGTTGAGTTTAACAGAATCAGCCCTGAAGTTCATTGAGGGAGGTGGGTAATCCATGCACATTATTGCCATTTCTTGAGACTTCTTTTAGGAAGTTGACAGTATTGAAAACTCCAGGACCTCTGAAGGCCTCCCTTGAATCCTGCTGTGGAGGATGCCAAAGCAAGGAAAGGAACCATCACACCAGGAGTGTATGTTTTGTATATCATCTCATCTTAATTACTCAACAACCTTAAAAAACAACTAATATCTTCTGTAGCAACCCCTGTCTGTGCCCTGTTCATATCCCTTCAGCTCTTACTATTTTCAGTGCAAACGTGCTTAATTATCCTCCAACAGCACCTAGATCTCTTTGTCTGAGGGTTTTTCCCACCTGTATGGAACTCAGCAGGGCAAAGGTGCTGGCAATTAATGCCCCGCCCCCCCTCCCCCAGAGTCCTCAACCAATGGCTGATGGGAGTTGATGTATAAATATCCCAGCGCCTTTAAACTTTGAGTGAGATAGCTCTGAGACATAGATTCTACAGCGTTTCCCCAGGGACCCTCAGAGATTTTAATCTTCAGTTGCCTACAGCAGGGGTCCCCAACGCCGGTAGAGGTCCGAGACCCATTACGAACAGGACCGCACAGCAGGAGGTGAGCGGCAGGCGAGCAAGCAAACTTCATCTGCCGCTCCGCGCCGCTCGCATTACCGCCTGCACCATCCCGCCCCCACCATCCCCCGTGGAAAAATTGTCTTCCACGAAACCGGTCCCTGGTGCCAAAAAGGTTGGTGACTGCTGGCCTACAGGGGTTACTTGCTTAAGTACCTTTTACTGGCTTCCTTCCCTTCCCCGTATCCTTCCTAGCTCCCTAATGATATTTCGTGGGATTAATTCTCAAATAAACTACTTTCACTCAAATTATTGCCTCAGGGTCTTCTTCTGGGCACCTCCAATATAAGTTCTGATTTTTAATATTTGAGAACTGAGGTTCAGAGAGAATAAATGACTTGTTTAAAGTGACATCACTAATAAATGGCAGAACCAGAATAAAAACTTTGTCTGCCTCTCACTGTCTGTCTGTCTCTGTCATCTCATATCTTTGGAACCCTGAACCTCTAATAAGAAGTCTGGCTACCATGAAGCTGCCATGCCAGAGAGACCACAAAGATTTAGTGCCAGCTGTTCCAGCTGACAGCATCAGCTGTCAGACATGGGAGTGAGGAAGCCTTCAGATGATTCCAGTCCCCAGCCAGCCTCTGACAAGTCTTTGGAGTCACCCTAGCTGACACCATATGGAGCACAGATAAGCTATCCTCACTGAGGCCTGCCCAAATTGAGCTAAATAAATGATTGTTACTATTTTAAGCTATGGGTTCAGGGGTAGTTTGTTACACAGTAATGGATAATGAAACTACATATCCCCGAATCCCCTTCCCTGCATAATTCTGGGTTAGCAAACCACAAGAAACATCTTGCATGAGATTTCAAAGGCAAACGTAAAGTCACAGCCACATTTTTTATGTTTGAAAGGTCACTGCAGGGTACCAGGCTCTCTTGCAGCTCACGTAGTTACCTTGTTGGCATGGAGCAGCAGCCAGGCCCAAAGCTCCTCCAGCTTCCACCTGATCCTACTTAGCAACTCCGATTCCTGGGCCAGCTGTGTATCTACCTCCATGACAAAGGACACCATCTTCTGCTGGTCACTCCCATCATTGGAGTCAGAGGCTTGGAGTCAGTGAGAGACTGATGCAAGTTCCAGCTCATCCTGCTGACTTTGGGCTCTATCACCAGGCGCAAAGACGACAGCCTCATACAGACTGTGAAACCAGCCCTCACAATAGCATAAGGTCAGATCCCTACAATAAACCTCTAGTGAGTGGTTCTGCTTTTTTTTTTTTTTTTTGCGGTACGCGGGCCTCTCACTGTTGTAGGCTCTCCCGTTGTGGAGGACAGGGTCTGGACACGCAGGCTCAGCAGCCATGGCTCACGGGCCCAGCCACTCCGCGGCATGTGGGATCTTCCCGGATCGGGGAATGAACCCATGTTCCCTGCATCGGCAGGCGGACTCTCAACCACTGCGCCACCCGGGAAGCCCGGTTCTGCTTTTCTGTTTGAACCCTGACTAGTGCACAAGCCATTACTGAAAGCCTACTGAAATTAAGGCTCTATGCTAAAGGCTTTAGACACATGATCTCATTTGGTCCTCACACCAACTACTTCAAAAGTTGGGTTGTAAGTACATAGGGGTTTATAATACAGTTCTCTCTACTTTTGTTTATTTTCAAAATCGTCCATTACAACTTTTTAAATCTGCTCATAGATTTTTCTTTCACACTAAATGATAAATTACATATACCTTGCTTTGTAATCACTTCCACAAATACTTCCACTTTAATAATGATAAAAGTGTGCTTGGCTCAGTAGTGGATTTGGGGGCCAGAGTAGAAACAGATTCTTCCCAGTCCATAAAGAAAGTTACTCAACATCACACCTCTACCCACTCTGCTATCTCATCATCTCTTTTATTCAAATCATAATGGTTCAATGGGCTTTTTCTCACCTCAGCCTGGAACTAATGCTTACACCACTCCAATTTTAGGATGAATGTTTGTGTCCTGTGCTCCTCCTTTGGGCTCCCACAATAACTATTCACAAGTACATTTCTGCATATATATCGTCCTTTTTAAAATTATTTATTTATTTTTGGCTGCATTGGGTCTTTGTTGCTGCACATGGACTTTCTCTAGTTGCGGCGAGCCGGGGCTACTCTGTTGCATTGTGCAGGCTTCTCATTGTGCTGGCTTCTCTTGTTGCAGAGCACGGGCTCGATGCACAGGCTTCAGTAGTTGTGGCACGCGGGCTTCAATAGCTGTGGTTTGCGGGCTCTAGAGCGCAGGCTCAGTAGTTGTGGCGCACGGACTTAGCTGCTCCGCGGCATGTGGGATCTTCCCAGACCAGGGCTCGAACCCGTGTCACCTGCATTGGCAGGCAGATTCTTAACCACTGTGCCACCAGGGAAGCCCCCATATATATCCCCTTATAACCTCTTGAAACCTGTTTATGTGGCAGCCTACCTAACAATACTTTGTGACCCAGTGAGTGTGAGGACTGTGTCCTATCACTTAAAGCAGAAATCGTCTTATCATTGTATGCCCAGTGCTTAGCACCTAGTAGGCGTTTAATAAGTGTGACTATAATTAATTCTAGTTTAATAAGTGTGACTATAATTAATTAAAACACACATGGCTAGCCTAAATCAATAAACTCAAACTGTCTAAAACAATGGTTCTCAAACTTTATCATGCATCAAAACTGCCTGGAGGGCTTGTTAAAACACATATTGCTAGGCCTCATCCCCAGAGTTTCTTCAGTACATCTGGGGTAGGGCCCGAGATTTTACATTTCTAACAACTTCCCAGGTGATGTTGATGTTTCTGGCCTAAGGATCACACTTTGAGAAGATTAAAAAAAAAGGGGGGGGTGGAATTCCCTGGTGGTCCAGTGGTTAGGACTCCACGCTTACACTGCAGGGGGTACAGGTTCGATTCCCTGGTTGGGAACTAAGATCCCACAAGCCATGCAGCACGGCCAAAAAAAAAAAAAAACACATATGCTTACATACACAGAATAGGAGTCCCAGAAGGAGAGGAGAGACAGGGACAGAAAGAATATGTGGGCAAAACTTCCAAAGTTTGATGAAATGCATAAATCTACACATCCAAATAGTTAAAGTCACTACTTTAGAAGTTGAAGTTTTATTAGAAGTGGAGCCTCCAGATGAGAACCCAGTCCTGGCTGACACCTTGATGAGAACTTTGTGAGGCTGTGAAGCACAGAACCCAACTAAATCATGCCTGAACTCCTGACCCACAGGAACTGTGAGATAATTAGTATGCATTCAAGCCACTGAGTTTGTGGTAATTTGTTACACAGCTATGTAAAATTACTACACTGGGGCTTCCTGGGTGGTGCAGTGGTTGAGAATCTGCCTGCTAATGCAGGGGACACGGGTTCGAGCCCTGGTCTGGGAAGATCCCACATGCCACAGAGCAACTAGGCCCGTGAGCCACAACTACTGAGCCTGTGCGTCTGGAGCCTGTGCTCCGCAACAAGAGAGGCCGTGATAGTGAGAGGCCCCTGCACCGCGATGAAGAGTGGCCCCCGCTTGCCACAACTAGAGAAAGCCCTCACACAGAAATGAAGACCCAACACAGCAAAAATAAATTAATTAATAAACTCCTACCCCCAACATCTTAAAAAAATAAATAAATAAAAGGTGAGCAGGTGGACCTAGAGACCCCCAGGCCCCTGTTCATCTCCAGAGTCCTCCGACTTTAAAAATAAATAAATTACTACACTGGTTTTCAAACCCAGGTCTGTCTGGCTTCCAAAGTCTGTGCTCTCTCTCCTACACCTGATTAAACGTCTTGTGAAAGGTGTTAACCGAGGAGTTGATGGAGGTGGTAGACTTTCCAAGTTTCAAGAAACACAAGTCATATGGTCCAGCCTCTCTATGACAAACAGATGCCCCTCTCCCAAGGGAACATCAAAGAACAGTGGTCCCAAACCTTTTCAGCACCAGGGACTGGTTTCGTGGAAGACAATTTTTCCACGGACCGGGGGTGGGGGGTGGTTTTGGAATGATTCGAGTGAATTACATTTATTGTGCACTTTATTTCTATTATTATTACATTGTAATATATAATGAAATAATTATACAACTCACGATAATGCAGAATCAGTGGGAGCCCTGAGCTTGTTTTCACTTGCCACTTACTGATAGTGTTTTGATATGAGTCTGCAAGCAACTGATTTATTATACTCTCTGTGCAGTCAAACCTCTCTGCTAGTGATAATCTATATTTGCAGCCGCTCTCCAGCCCTAGCATCACAGCCTCAGCTCCACCTCAGATCATCAGGCATTAGATTCTCATAAGGACCACGCAACCTAGATCCCTCGCATGCGCAGTGCACAGTAGGGTTCGCGCTCCTATGAGAATCTAATGTGGCCGCTGATCTGACAGGAGGCGGAGCTCAGGTGATAATACGAGCGATGGGGAGTGGCTGTAAATACAGGTGAAGCTGCGCTCGCTCACCCGCCGCTCACCTCCTGCTGTGCGGCCCGGGTTCCTGACAGGCCACGGACCAGACCAGTCCTTGGCCCAGGGGTTGGGGACCCCGGTCTAAGAAGGTTGGGACATTGAACTATAAGACAACACCCTGAGTCCCATTTATATTTAGATGATGACTAGGGACAACCATAACTAACACTTTTAAAGATGCTTATAATTCTCAGATACACCCTGATTGTGATATTTAACCTCTGTTTTTCTATAATTGTTAACAGTAAAAACACTGATAAAAGCTGAAAAAGTTTCTGTGCTTGTTTCAGAGCCTTTGGGAGAGGAGCAGGATGGGGGACCTCAGTCTTGTTTCACAATCATAAACTCTCTTCATTGACTGTGAGAGTGAAAGAGAAGTGGATGATCGGCAGGTGATAAACTATCAGAGCAGAATTTTTAAGGCACCAGCTGCCAATCCTTTTTTTGTGTGTTTTTGTTTTCTGGCCACATCACGTGGCATGTGGGATCTTAGTTCCCCAACTAGGGATCAAACCCGTGCCCCCTGCAGCGGAAGCACGGAGTCTTAACCACTGGGCTGCCAGAGAAGTCCCACAAGTTGCCAGTCTTGAAGCCATCATATCATAATTATTAAATATTAGGATTTATAACTATGAAACTTCAAATGTTAATTGACGCCTAATACACAAATGTGGCATTGTTACATAAATGACACACTCCTGATTTTCTAGGACTGTCTCAAGTTCCTATATTTTATTCACTATCTCCATCAAATCACACTCATCACTCAACAAATCACATGTTCCAATATTTGATTCAGAACCATCTATATAACAACTCTTTCACTGTCTTAAAAATGCTTAACGGGCTTCCCTGGTGGTGCAGTGGTTGAGAGTCTGCCTGCCGATGCAGGGGACACGGGTTCGTGCCCTGGTCCGGGAAGATCCCACATGCCGCGGAGTGGCTAGGCCCGTGGGCCATGGCCGCTGAGCCTGCGCGTCCAGAGCCTGTGCTTGGCAACGGGAGAGGCCACAACAGTGAGAGGCCTGCGTACCGCAAAAAAAAAAAAAAATGCTTAACCATAAAAAGGAGTGTATTGATTCATTAAAAGTTAAAGGGTATCCAAATGTCCATTAACTGATGAATGAATAAACAAAATAGAGTATATCCATGGTGGAATATTATTCAGCCATAAAAAGGAATGAAGCACTAATACATGCTACATCATGGATGAACCTTGAAAACATTATGCCAAGTGAAAGAAGCTATACGCATACACACATACACACACACACATTTTGTATAATTCCATTTAAATTAAGTGTCCAAAACAGGCAAATCTATAGGGGCAGAAAGTACATTAGATGGAGACAAACATGGTCATTAGAAAATCCAGACTCATCTTCTACCAGTTTGGCAAACCCACTATGAATAAGCCACCTCTTTCCCAGCAGCATCAGCAAATGTGGAGTAGAGCATTCACTGGCCCTGCTTGGATCACATACTCATTTCTGAACTGACCACGGTTGTCTGGAGGAGTATGGTGCTCTGATTGGCCAAATCTGAGTCACATTCTCATCTCCTTTGTACAAAAAGTAGTATCAGTGTCTCTCAAACTACAAGAATGGAGCAAGAGAGAGGAGTGGTTCCCCTAAGGAAAATTAAAGTTCTGTTATCACAAGAGGTAACAGATGACAGATAGGCAAAAACAATACATGACAACTTCACCAAACCCACACAAAGCCCAAGAGTCTCATTACCTAGAATCTCTTCATGACTTTGTGGAGTTAAAACTTCACATTATGTGGATATTTTCCCAACTCAATTCAATTCCATAAAAATTTATCTAACACCTACTAGAGTGCCAGTGTTGGCCGTGCCAAGAAATGTACAAGGATACAGGATAAAGGTCTAAGAATGTAGAGATGAGAAAGACTCACACCCTGTTTCCAGGATGTTTCACAGCCTAATCTAGTGATTCTTGACTTTATTGTACAAAAAATTCACCTGGGGCTCTTATTAAAAATGCATACTCCTGGGCCACAATCTAAGATTTTCTGATTTCTTAGGTGTGGGATTGGCTCTAGAAATACGTCTTTAAAAATTCCCAGGTGCTCATGCTGCACGGGGTCCAGGAACTACTCTTTGAGATCCTCTGATATGATGGAGAAGAAACACATGCAAAAAGGAAAATACAAGGCATCTGAGAGTAGCTGTACGACCAATATGAATGTCTGGGAGGTACAGAGGAAGTAGTGCCCTTGTTTAGCTTATATCACACATTTTGCACAAGACAGGGTTTTCAATAAAGGAAACTATAGGATTATATCCAGCCTACTGTGAACGTTTCTGATAATGACGAGCCTGGGGATATCTGAGAGATGAGAAGCTAAGAGCTGGCTTCATTCATTACTTGTAACAATCCTGTATATTTGCTCTCCTTTAATCCCACTGAGCATTTTTAGTGATATTGCAAATGAATTTACCCTTCAGAATTTATCCTACCCTTCAGTACTTTCTTAACTGAAAATCTTCATCCTTATATGTTCCTTTCAAATTGTTTCAACGTATAATTTTCACCTTTAAAAATAATTTACTATTATCTACTACTAGGGCTCCATTTAGATTGACTCTTCTGATCATAAGTAAGAAGGCACCTTAACCTCATGAGTAAAAGGTAGGTACCGTCCTTCAATATATTGAAAACCAACTCCTTAGTCTTTTTTATATTAGGAGAGTTTCTGAGACTACAGTTTTATCGCTTTAGGATGTTACAGACCTGTAAAATTAAAAGGAAAAAGGAGACCAATTGTGGTGGTTTAAAAATGTCCACAAATTCTCTGATACTCCCTTCAATAGGTAGATCCTAATTAACCTTCCTTTTAGTGTGGTTGGACTCAGTGACTCACTGACTCACTTCTAATGAGTAAAATATGGTAGAAGTGACAGTTTGACTTCTAAGACTAGGTCATAAAAGGCACTGCAGCCTTCTGCCTGTTCTTTCTCTTGGATTTCCCACTGTGAGTGAAGCTAGTTGCCATGCCATTAGGTCACTCCAGCAACCCTGTAGACAGACCATGTGACAAGGAACTGAGGCCTCCAGTCAACAACCATGTGAGTGAACCATCCTGAAAGAGGAACATCCAGGCTCAGTAAACCCTTCAGATGACTGCAGCCCCAGCCAATATCTTGACTACTGCCTTGTGACAGATACTGACCCAGAGTCACCCAGCTACACGGCTCTCGGATTCCTAACACTCAGAAACCATATGAGATAATAAAGTTTGAACCTGCAACGTTTTGGAATAATTTGTTATGCAGTAATAGATAGCTAATACACTGACAGAAAAAGATGCCACCCTTTTATTTTAAAGTAAGGGACATTAAAAAAAAAACTACCATCTGTTATAACCATCATTTTATAAAATACATGATTAAAATCTTTTAACGTTTTAATGTGCACAATTTTAACATACCAGAGAAAGAACCCTCATGTACTTATCTACCTAATTCAACAATTATTAATTCACAACCAATCTTATTTCATCTAGACCCACATCTATCCATCCATATCCACCTTAAATTATTTCAAAGGAAATTCCACACAACATAACGTTTCATCTGTAAATATTTCTAAAAGATCCATATCTCTGAAAGATAAATACCCCCTTTTAAACATAACCAGAGCTTCCCTGGTGGCACAGTGGTTAAGAATCTGCCTGCCAAAGCAGGGGACATGCGTTCGAGCCCTGGTCCGGGAAGATCCCACATGCCATGGAGCAAATAAGCCCGTGTGCCACAACTACTGAACCTGTGCTCTAGAGCCCATGAACCACAACTACGGAAGCCCGCGTGCCTAGAGCCCGTGCTCCACGACAACAGAAGCCATTGCAATGAGAAGCCCACACATTGCAACGAAGAGCAGCCCCCGTTCGCCACAACTAGAGAAAGCCTGCACACAGCAACAAAGACCCAACTCAGGCAAAAATAAAATAAATAAATAAATCTATTTTTAAAAACCATAAACAAATACCTTTACAACACCTAAAAGGATAATATCTTAATATTGTCAAATATCCAGTCACTATTCAAAGGTTTTAAAATTTTTTTAGTTTGTTTGAATCAGGATCAATTGCTTGATTTGTTTCATAGGTCTCTTTTAATTTAATGGCTCCTCATTTCTCTCTCTCTCTCTCCCCTCTTCCTTGCAATTTCTTTGCTGAAGGAACTACTTTGATTGTCTTTTATGTAGAGTTTCCCACAACCTGGATTTTGTCGATTGCAGCCCTAAGATGTCAGTTGACATGTTCCTCTGTTCACAGTATATATAATTGTATATAAATTGATTTTTTTGATCTCAAGTGGGTTTCCTCGGGCTCAGTTTTCTCACTATTGACATTTTGGACCAAATATTTCTTCATTGTGGGTAGCTGTCTTATGTGGTGTAGAATGTTTAGCAGCAATCTTGGCCTCTAACCACTGGACACCAATAGCATTCTCTCTCCCAATTGTGACAACCAAAAACAATCTCCAGATGTTGTTAAATATCTCCTAGGAGTAACTGGTATTGGACGACTCAGAAGATTCAGGTTCAAATTTGGAGGGGGCTACGGAACAGGAGGCATACTTTACGGGTAGGATGTGCACTTCTGCCATAAGGCATGTAACGTCTAGATGTCTCTTCTTTTTACCTGTTGGCAGCCATTGATGAGCACTGCCTACTTCCATTAATTCATTAGAGGTTGCAAAATAGTAACATTCAAATTCAATTATTTATTTTTCATTTATTATCGCAAATATTTCCATAAAGAGAAACTTACTCTCAACCACTATTCGGTTACCTGAGGTGCAGTTCATAGAGGAAAGGTAAGATGTGTGTTTGTTCCTTTTCATTTATCTACCAATTTTCAAAATAATGAGCTCTTCAAAGGAGTCCACTGGGGATTTGGGGGTGTGTGAGCCTTTATGAGCTCATTAAGTTAAACATATTTGATGTGTTTCAATCCATTGCAGATAATATTCTTAATAATGTTCAAATTATCCCCTCTCTCCAAGATGTGACTCTTGAACTTGGTTGCTGAGGATTTTTGCATTATTCAAGTGTATCCTGATAACTTCCTTGCTTTCTTGGATGAGATGATGTTCCAGCCTCAACTTGTATATTTTCTGTCTCTAATCTGGAATCAACCATTTCCCCAAGAAACTCTGACTTCTTTTAGTGGGAATCAGAGACCATAATCTGGGCACTCTTTGCTACTTTGTCCTTGTTTCTAGGCTTTTTCAGTAGGCAAAGCAGAGAAACACCTTTTCTTTTTTAAGATAAAATATACTGTGAATTCATAGTGGCACTTCCCATTCAAATTCAGGATTCAAGGTATTTAAGTTAACTTCATTGTTCTTACATTTGTATCTCTTTGCTCCCATTGCAATAAAAACTTGGTTCCCAAGGACCTCAACATAATTACTCATTTGTTTTATCCCACAAAACACAAAACTAGTCTCAGAACAATACTAACACCAACAATACAGTTACAGAAAAGAGTTTACAATATTTTTTTGTCCCCAGAGTACACTCCAGGAGGGATGTATAGTGAATTTACTGTGTTTTAAAAGTCTTGAATAGTTCTGCTCTGTGTAGTTGTGCCATCTACTCAATATAGACTTAGGCTTATTTGTTTCATTTTGCTTCCAATTTTTAGGGATTAAGAAAATTTTTTTAACCTTGTTTCACAATTATATAAAATTTACAAAATATTGTATGTATAGAAAAATGTAGCTGCTACCTCCATCCTTTCTATCCTGTCCCTTCCCTCCCCCCTATAAAAGACTGATTTTTAAAAAGTTTTTAGTTAATCCTTATTTTGTAAAATATAATTTTATTCCCTCTCCCTTCAGCTTTCTTAGATAAGCAGTACCGTATCACACGGAATTTTCTTCATGTCGGTTTTCAACTGACAAATATATGTTAGAAATCACTCCACAGCAATACATAGAGTTATTTCTCATTTCTCTTTACAACTTCCTTTGTGTGGATGGGCCATTTTATTAAACAATCCACAACAGTTTCCAGGGTTTTGTTATTGCAACACTGCAGCAATTAATAGCTCATTTGCACTGTTCCTCAATGTCATTATTTCCAGACCATTCTCTTTCCCAGTCCCTCACCTCTGGACCATTCTTCAGTCTAATAATCAGGAGGACTGTGAATTTGATATGCACTAGTCTCTACTCACTTCCCCTGCCCGCTCCTCCCCACTGCCACCTTCCCAAGCTGGTAGCTGCAGGATTGGAAGCCCTTCCATAGTAAAACCCGTAAAAGACACTGTTGCTGTGACAATCCTCTAAGAGATCAAAACCACACAGAGTAGAAGAGCTAGTAGTTAGGTCTGGGACTAGAATAATAAAAAAAGGACAAATCCCTGAATTTTGCCTTCAGGGAGAAGTACTGGAACAATGGGCTTATTGCATAATTCCAGCCCACTGATTTTGGGGATCAAAGCTGTCTAAAACCAGAGAAGGGAAACCAGCTGTAGGGAATTCCAAGAAACATCAACATGTGTGTACTTCTTGGAGGGAGAGCTCCAGTGAGTTCTGGGTACATTTAGTAACTTCTGTATTTACGTATGTTTGGTGTGTAAAGGCAAGTGCTCACCCCAAAGATATTCATTCAGAAGTAGATATAGTGAGTCTTTATTTTTTAGTTAAAAAAATGTTTCCTACTTTTTTCCTGATTTATAAAATACTATACATTATCAAAAAAACTGGAAAACATGAAAAAATATACATAAGTAGAGATTAAATCATATGTGACAGGTACTCATACAATAAAATCTTTCCACATTCAAGAGACAACAGCATACCTATTAATGGTCATGTTTTATGTAACAAAATTATGGCACAAAATTATTTGTGTCCTTAAACACAGGATTCATAATTTTCAAGTTTTAACTCTCTCCTTTCTGCTAGAATTAAATAATTTATTGTAATTCCTTAATTAATAAACCCGATGACTACTTCATGGCTGACTAAACTGTCAAAGAAGTTTCCCAGTTTGGCTGTTTTCAATGGCCCATAAGAAATATTTATAGTCATTTCAAACTCAACATATCTAAAAACTGAACTCTTCCAGTCAAATCTGAGGTTTTTTTCCAGTCATGGAAAAAAACTTCTTTTTTATTCCTTTTTTTTTTTTTTAGTTAATTTATTTATTTATTTTTGGCTCCGTTGGGTCTTTGTTGCTGCACGCGGGCTTTCTCTAGTTGCAGTGAGCAGGGGCTACTCTTCGTTGCCGTGCATGGGCTTCTCATTGCAATAGCTTCTCTTGTTACGGAGCATGGGCTCTAGGTGCACAGGCTTCAGTAGTTGTGGCACGTGGGCTCAGTAGTTGTGGCTCGCGGGCTCTAGAGTGCAGGCTCAGTAGTTGTGGTGCATGGGCTTAGTTGTTCCTCAGCGTGTGGGATCTTCCCAGATCAGAGCTTGAACCCCTGTCCCCTGCATTGGCAGGAGGATTTTTAACCACTGTGCCACCAGGGAAGTCCCATCCTTTTTCTTT